>NW_028324316.1:375000-415000 GCF_058129835.1 Hydra viridissima | reverse complement strand
ACTATTTCTGTTTTTTTATTATTCAATGAGATTTTATTTGCTCGAAGCCATTGAACAAGACTGGCCATATCTATATGAATATTGATATATTCATTTCGTTTTTTGAGGTAGTTTGTTATCATTTGAAGATTTACATCATCAGCAAAATGACACGTATTTGAATGTTTGATAGAAAGATTAAGATCATTGATATAAATAGTAAAGAGAAGAGGACCTAATATGGATCCTTGAGGAATACCAACGCAAACGCTTTTAATATCTAAGAAGGTGCCATTTAAATTAATAAACTGTTGACGATTGAAAAGGTATGATTAAAACCATTTCAAGAGTATGCCGCTCACACCATAATAGTTAAGCTTTGATAGGAGAATGTCATGGTCTACGGTGTCAAAAGCTTATTGTAAATCAATGAAAACCCCACAGGCAAAGTTTCCATTATCAAGAGCAACTCTTATACTTTCTGTAATTTCGATAAGAGCGTGAGCTGTAGAATGCTTTTACGAAAACCAAACTGGTGCTTATATAAGCATTGATTTTGGTTTAGGAGGTCGTATAATTTATTATGCATAACTTTTTCAAAAGTTTGCTCAAGTTAGAAAGAAGAGAGATCGGACGATAGTTAGTGCAGTCAACCGTAGATCTTTTTTTGTGGACTGGAATAACTTGGGTCAGCTTGAAGACATCAGGATATACTCCTTTGCAAAATGAATTATTTAAGATGATACTTTGTGGTTTTCATAGAGCTTTTGACACCAGTTTAAGAAGTTTTTTCGGAAGGTTGTTCGGTCCAACACTCTTACCTTCTATGATAGTGGAATTTACATAGTCGAGGGTTTCCTCTTCAGTTATTGGTTGCACATGAAAAGAGTTGCTATTAGGAATGGTCAGATACTTTTGAAAGTTGATTAGTAAAATTTTCTTTGGTGATTAATAAAATTGATCTATGGTGTTTTTTTGCAAATTTTCAAATGTGAAGTAAGGATGTCAAAATCAATTTTCAAGTGGAGTGAACTACAGTTGTTAATGAGGGGGGAGGGAGAGAGAGAGAGAGAGAGAGAGAGAGAGAGAGAGAGAGAGAGAGAGAGAGAGAGAGAGAGAGAGAGAGAGAGAGAGAGAGAAGGGGTGTAGTATGATAATATCTACAAAAAATCTATAATTTCAACTTTTTGTAGTATTTAACTTTTCATGCCTAATTACAAATCCCTGAAATGGCATAGAGAAAAAAAATCAAGAAATTATTGGGTAGTTAATAAAATAGAAATTTACGACGTAATGATTTGCAACGAAATGAAATCACACAAATTATCACACAAAATCAAAGATTGCGCAATCAAAAAAAGCTTATTATTTCATTTTTACAACTACTAAGGTTGTATTAACGAATTTATAGGTTGCCGAAACAACAAAATCATGCCGAGCTTTTTTCCTTTGCAAAAAAGAAAAAGAAAAAAGCTGTAACACCTGACAGCATGCATTATTTTTAGTTTTCAAATTACTTGATAGAGCAAAAAGGTGGGGGTCAATGCTCTCCTTGTGTTTCGACAGCCATCTGAAGCACTTAACTGTTGTATCCTGCAAGGTCCTTCAGATAAAGTTAGGCTAACTAGTTGTGTCGAAACCATTCTTTAAATAAATGCAAGATTATATGTGAAATATTCTTTTAATTCTTTTTCTTAATAAAGATTGTCGAGCATTTGAATGGTTCTTTCTTTTGCCATTTAAAATGAAAAATTATTGAAAACAATCTAGGCTTAAAATAAAAAACCGAAGTAGAATTTTTAAACAGCAATACTCGTTGTCGTGAAATTATTATATTCAGTGAATTTTCTTTTACCTTTTCAAGTATGAGGTTTTAACGACCAAAGAAAAACAGAAAAAAAAAAAAAAAAAAATTGATGAACTCTTAATCTTGAATGAAGATTTTATTTCCTCTGATAAAGAGTTCATTACCTTTGATGAAGAGTTGATTACCTCTGGTGAAGGGTTCACCGAAGGATCCCTCTAATGAAAAGTTAGTCCACTGTTAAGACTTTGATAGACGTAAGTTATAGAAATTAATCCTAATCTCCTGAAACAGGATATGAACAGGCTTCTACAAATAAAAAGGTATCAAAATCATTAGCCACAATTACATGTAGGCTTGCAAAATCTTTCGATTATTCCAGAAAACAACAACAAAATTTTTACTTGAAACCCGAAAAAAATGACGAAGTGCTAACTGTGGTGTGCCACAAGGGTCAGTAATTGGACCACTCTTATTTGTACTATTTATAAATGATTTGCCTGATACTTTAAAAAATCTAACAAAGCCATTTCGTCAGGTTAGAATTATTTTGTTCTATCTCCCATTTTAAACGTTGAAAGAAAGTTTTAGATTTTTTTCTATAAGTAAAGATTACTTAAAATTTTACAATTACTTTTTTAAAAAGTAACTTATTTTTAAAATAATTTATGTTTTAAGAAACTATATAGGAAAAAAAAATTTAAAAATAAAATGTACTTTAAAAGTGATCATTACTTAGTAAAATTAAAAATTCTTTTTCTCCCAACGTTTAAAATGGGAGATAGAACAGAATAATTCTAACCTGACGATATGCTGACGACACCAAAATTATGAATGAAATGCTTTCCAGTGCATCAACTCTTTCTTTGCAATCAGATCTCGATTCAGCTTTTAAGTGGACTCAAGACTGGCTTGTGAAATTTAATATTTCAAAATGTACGGTCACGCACTTTGGCCGAAAAAACAAAAAATCACCCTTTTATATCAATGAACAAAAGTTAAACATAACAGAATCTAAAAGTGACCTTGGAGTAATCTTCTCAAGCAATCTGAAATGGAAAAATCAGGTAATAAAATGCGTAGGTAAAGCCAACCAAATGTTGGGTCGGATTAAAATATGCTTCGTTTGCTTAGATATTAGACTGCTAAGAATTCTTTATGTTTCTTTTGTGCGACCACTATTTGAGTTTGCAGTACAAGTTTGGTCACCTATTCGAAAGGGAGAAATTGAATTATTAGAGAGAGTTCAACATCGTACAACTCGATTAATATCATCACTTAAAAAAATGAACTATGAGTATCGTCTAAAAGCTCTCGACTTGATTAACTTGACAAAAAGAAGACAACGAGGAGATATGGTTCAACTTTATAAATTCTTCAACGGTTTTAACGATATGGAAACAATAAAAAAAATTAGTATTCAAAAAACTCAAACAAGAGGTCACAGCTTTAAATATGTCAAAGAAATCACTAAGCAAGCATGTCGTGAAAACTTTTTATTTAATAGATCGGTCAATTTATGGAATAGCTTGCCTAGTGAGTTGGTTAAAGCACAATCATTTAACAGTTTTTAAGCAGGTCTTGATTGCTAGATGAGCAGCAATTAAACGAATCGGCTGTCTTAGTGTGTTGATACCACACTCACTGGCTCACACCAGTTACAGCATTTACTAATACTAATACTAAGTAAAAGTTTAAGAAAACTAATTGATTGATTATTGAGGAAGAACTATATCAAAAGTGGAGCGAAAACCGTTTCACAACAAAACGCTAAAACCTTATTAAAATGCGAACAGTATCAGTTTGGAAGTGAATTTTTTGTTAATCATGTAATAACAATTAATCAGGCAATCAAAGCTTCATCATGCTATAAGTTTAACCCAAAAATCTGTTTGAAAACGATAAATCTTGATAACGCTAAAAGATTTTTGGCGTCAACACAGAAACAGGTTTTGAAAACTCAAAAAAAAAAGTTATGCACTGAAATGTTAGTTACAGTGGCGAGCAAAATAATAGGTGTGAATAATAAATTTCACTTAAATTGACATTTTACAGTATATTTTATAAAGTGACATCTAGGAACTGATTGCTACACAAACTATGCTTATTTTATTATAACAGAGAGCAGTATATTTCCAATTTCTTACAAATTTATGAGGGGAATACCCTATTTATATATTTAACCTACAAATTTGGTGGAGCAAAATAATAGGTGTGTGCTTATTTTAACCTGTTTGCTGTAAGATTAAAAACATTTTATTATTTTTATTTGTTGTTGATATAAAGGTAAGGTCAATATTTATGCAACTTATATAAAATAATAACATTTCATATTTGTATTGAATTAGAATTAGATATAAAATGGGACGAGGAAAACATTGCACAGCGATAGAAAGAAAACTTATTAGAAATTTAAGAAAACAAGGAAAAACTTACAAGGAAATTTCAGTTACGATGGGATGTTCTCAAAATAAAGTTACAAATGCCTTAAAACCAGAAAAATCACGTGAGAATAGAGGAAGACCACGCAAAACGTGTCAGCGTACGGATGATCACATTACAATTATTTCAAAAAAAGACCCATTCAAGCCAGCAACAAAAATTTTAAATGAAATTAATGAAAATATTAGTGTTTGGACAGTTAGAAGAAGGCTTTTAGAAAGTAAGTTGCCAGCTCGAACTCCGAGGAAAGTACCATTACTTGGTAGAAAGAACATTATGAAAAGAAAAATTTTTGCAAAAATTCATATTGCTTGGCGGGGACCAGATATGACCAAAAAATGGCGTAATATTTTGTGGAGTGATGAAACTAAGATTAATTTATTTAATTCTGATGGAAAACAGTATGTAAGAAGACCATCAAAGCAAGAACTTTCACCTCGCTTCACTGCGAAAACAGTGAAACACGGCGGAGGAAATATAATGGTGTGGGGTTGCTTTTCCTGGTACGGTGTGGGGCCACTTTTTTGGATCAAAGATATTATGACCCAATATACATACGTAGACATACTAAATAATGTCATGTTGCCATTTGCCGAAGAAAATATGCCGATAATTTGGCATTTCCAACAGGACTGCGACCCAAAACATACATCCAAAGTTGCGAAAGAGTGGTTTACGACCAATAATGTAAAAGTTTTAGAATGGCCACCTCAGTCACCGGATCTAAATCCTATTGAAAATTTATGGAGCCAGTTAAAACTTAAAATTTCAGGACAAAATCCAAAAAATAGAAATGAACTGTGGATGATGCTCCAGGAGGCTTGGTACAGCATTCCTGTAGAAGTTTGCAGAAAACTAGTGGATTCAATGCCGTCAAGATGCACGGAAGTATTAAAAAATAAAGGGTATGCAACAAAATATTAATAATTTGCAACCCTATTGACCTCCATCTTCATTTTTTATTTTACACCTATTATTTTGCTCGGTGTGGAATTTATTTTTTTTAAATTAAAATATATTATATATATTTAATAACTTAATATTTATTAATTTCTGTTTATTTATGTAATAAAATAAAAGTTCTAATAAAAATTCAAATTTTTATTTTATTTGTTTCAAAGATATTCTCGTATTTGTTAGTTTTTTGGTTCGCACCTATTATTTTGCTCGCCACTGTATGTACAGTAAGGTAATATAAGGAATACATTTAAAATGCATGTGTTTAAATAAATTTTTAACTTGACAGTATAAAAGTTAAAGGTCTTAAGATTTCTAGGTCCGCTGACCACCCTGTTACACCTTCGTCTATTTTTTATATATTAGTTTTATGTAAAAGATATTTATGAAAACCTTAACATAACGTATTTTAGATTATTGAGGGAATACGCTGAATCACATGGTTTTTTATCTTATTATTTATTTCTAAGAGGGTTTGAAAAAATATCTCAGACACACGTTTCTTTTTTAACAATATAAAAAAAAAAAAGAAAAAAAAAAAAAAAAAAAAAAAAAAAGAAATGAAAAACTCAAATGTTTTCAATTTTCTTTTCAGTTTAGTGGAGACTTATAAGTTCGAACGGTAATGCACGTTTATTTCCAGTAAACGGAATTTTTTTTCTTGTTTAAACTTTGCTATGAGCTTTTTTGCATTTGAAGAAACTTAAAAACTTCAATTCATACGAGAGACATTTTATAGATCGTCTAAGTTCACTTCGTTCACAATATCTTGCCCAACATCCATTGCGTTGGATTCATCCGCAGCTTTTGCTGCCATTTTCTCATCTAGGACAGGATCTTTTTCAATCTTCTCAAGCCGTTTCACTCCCTATAAAATGAAATGAATTATTTACAAGAAATTTAACTTAAATACGAGGATTATTATCACTATTATTAACATTATTATTATTAACATTATTATTATTATTACTATTATTATCATTATTACTATTATTTATTATTATTATTATCATTATTATTATTATTATTATTATTATTATTATTATTATTATTATTATTATTATTATTATTATTATTATTATTATTATTATTATTACTATTATTATTATTATTATTATTACTATTATTATTATTATTATTATTATTATTATTATTATTATTATTATTATTATTATTATTATTATTATTATTATTATTATTATTATTGTTAATATTTCCCAACCTAAAAGAAAAAAGATTTACATAAATGCAAGAATATTATAAAATAAGCGCGTACTTTCACTTCTTGTGAAATTGTCTTAATCTTTTCAGAGTATAAGTCGTATACAAATTGGGCAAGGTGTGGCATATCACAAATGATCAGAGGTTCACCATCAGGTTGAATTGAGTTCTACAAATAATGTTAAATTTATAAAATAGAATTGAATAGAAAATAACGAAGTTGTTAAAATAATAAAAGTCGTCTAATCACCAGTCTTTTTGTTGGGTAGCTTTCCCAGGGCGCAAGGAAAAGCTGCATCGGTCGCGACATCAGCTACAAATATAAAAACAATCATTTTTTCACACATTTTTTTATCGATTGTTTAAAGTAACTAAATAAATAAATTTAAAAAAAAAGGGGTGGGGGTGGGGGGGGGGGGGGTGGTGGTTATCAAATCAAATGTTTACCTGGCTAAAAGCTGGTCGTAGTTCAAAACAGTTTTGAAAAAGACTAATACGAGCAAAAACATATAATCCCAAACGTGCACGCGACATTGCCACAATTAATCGACGAACGTCGCGTAGATGTCCAACAGACTTCGTACGAACAAGTGATAGTATTATGTAGTCGTTCTGCTGACCTTGGTACCTGTCAACTGTTGTCACCTGAAAAAACGACCAAAATATTTGCAATTTCAAATCATTGATCATTCACCTTCATGGAAAAAAAGCCATTTTCAAATTTCATTATTTTCGTGCATTTAAACTAAAAAATTTCATCAAATCAGTAACAAAATCCAACAATATCAGTGTAAAATGGGGCGATGGAGATGTACGGAAGGGATCATGTAGTATTCAGTTTTTAAAGAAACGCGTAAAATAAATATTTTCGATCAAAAATTTTCACGATATTCCTATTCGTGTGAAAAGTATCGTGTTGAAAATACACACGAAAATACGCCGAAGGAACGGCATAGAATTTTTTTGACGTGTGAACTTTAAATGGTAAAGAATAACACGGTAAGGAATCACGTGGTAACTGTCGTAATCAAGTGTTCGTTTTCATTACTTTATTCAAAAAGAACGCAAAAAATTGAAAGATCTTCTTGTATATATCCGTATGGTCCGAATAAATATCGCAGAAAACGTTAAGTGATCATCATAAATACCATGCAAAAGTCGCTCAAAAATCAGCGAGTTGATATGACTTATTTTGATTAAAACTGACTAAGGTGTAAGCATATTCTGTATGATTTTAATCGCTTATGAGTAAGGTGAGGCACTTGTAGACCTAGGGTCCATTTAGGTAAAAAACACTAATTTTTCTATTGTTATTTATTTTTCTCTTTAATAGTATAAATGAGATTTGATTATGGAGGGTTTCCATAGTTACAAACGGGAAAAACTGTATGCTTCATTATGTACGAAACAGACTCTGAGTAGCAGTGGATCTGGAAATCTGGTTGAATGCAAGAAGACTTTTCAGTTTACAAGTCATTTTTGTCAAAATGACTTGTAAACTGAACTTGTAAAATAACGAATAACGACCGTGTTTTGACAATAATGGATGATTGCTCAAATACTTAGGTCGTTAGGAAAGTTCGTAGAACTTCATCTATAAAGATACAATGAGACAGGAAATAATTAAATATTTATATATCATTTTAAACTGCGTTTAATTATGAACATTTTAAGTACTTGTTGAAGTATTTTGAATGTTTATTAAAAAAGTTATTTAAATTTTACTATATACGTTTTCAAGAAAAAATTTAAAAATGGATAAATTTGAATATCGAGCATATGTTAAAACCCGTGCTCTACTTGGAGTTTCAGCACAAGCCATAACCGATGAGTTGGTTTTAGTTCATGGTGACCAAGCTCCAAAATATAGTACAGTTGCCAAGTGGGCTACTTTATTTAAAGATGGTAGAGAGAGTCTCGAAGATGATCCTCGCTTAGGGCACCCTCAAACCACGTATACAGCTGAGAATATTGAACGTGTGCGAGCCATTATTGAAGAAAATCCTCATGAAACACATGATATAATTGAAGCCCTGACATCGATTAATCGCTTTACAATCAACGAAATCATTCACAACGCACTTAAAAAAAGAAAATTAACATCACGTTGGATACCCCACGAGTTAACCGATCAAAATCGCAAGAATAGAGTTGAGGCATGTAAGGAAAATTTAGCTCTTTTCAGAAACGGTCCATGGAGACTATGTGATATTATTACAGGGGATGAGTCGTGGTTTTATTTGAGACAAGTTGGACACAAGTCGGCAAACGCTAGTTGGGTCGGCGAAGGTGAAAGTCCAAGAACTATAGTAAGATGCGACAGGTTTCAGCCAAAAAACATGTTCTACATCTTCTTCAAAACAACAGGTGTTGTTCATTTGGGTTATGTTGAAAAGGGAGACACCATTACTAGCGAATATTATATAAAAAATTGTTTGAAACCTCTTATATGCGAAATAAATAAGCAAGGACCTAAAACAGGCACTCAAAATTTCAAATTTCTCCATGATAACGCTCGACCCCATGTGACTGAAACCGTCACAAATTGTCTAAACCAAGCTGGAATTACAATAATTCGCCACCCACCATACTCACCAGACTTAGCTCCATCCGATTATTGGCTATTCGACTTGATAAAAAAAAATCTTGATGACGATACTGACGTCGAAAGTCAAAAAACTCGCATAACGAAGCTACTTCAAAGTATACCCAAAGAAGAGTATAAAAAAACGTTTGACAAATGGCTTGAAAGGATGCAACTTTGTATAGATAACGATGGACATTATTTTGAACATTTGATAAAACAAAATTAAAAAAAACTCTTCTTTTTTTTTTTTTAGAGGGGAGTTCTACGAACTTTTCTAACGACCTAAGTAATAATCTCCTCGTAATAAAATTCCGTAGAAAAAAAATGTTTCTAATTTTTTGCCCCCACATACCTCCTTTCAAAATGTGATATGTTGCAGCAGATGTTTGGATGAGAAACCATCCAGGACAACAAACGATCATACATACATATACAAACACAAATTTTCACTTAAATTTATCCCATAATTTTTCTTTATATTACAATAAAAGCGATCCATAAATTAAAAATTAAAAAATTTTGTATATACAGTTGTGCACATAATTATAGACGCATTATATATTTTATAAAGACGTGTTTTTTTTTTAAAATTTAAACAAAAATGGAAGAAAATAAATTAATAAATTTAATCCTAATGGAGTTTTCTTTATTACCTATCAACATTATTTACTTTTATTTTTTAATTCTTTGTTGTTCGAAAAATAATTGGATTTCAACATAAATATTAAATAGTATGAGACCAAACGATTATGCATATATTTATAGACGAAAGCAGAAAATAAAAAATTCAGGTAAAACTACTGAAGATTGATTTGTGAAAATTTAATCTGCTAAACTTTACCGGCAGGCCGCCTAAGACAACAGACCGAGATGCAAGCTACCTCTTTCGAAAGGTAAGGAAAAATCTTACAATCAGTAACAGTAAACTTGTTAGAGAGTTTAACGGCTTGTTTAAAAATGTTAAAATTAGTGGGGAAATAATTAGAAGGATTTTAAATAAAAAAAAAAGAATCGGTTCATATAAAGCAGATAGAAAGCCATTGCTCAAATCACGGATAGGTTCCAAAAGCGAAAATGATGTCGAAAAAGACTTTACTGGACCAAAGAAGATTGGAGCAAAACCATCTTTAGCAATCAATCAAATCTTGAAGTCTTCAATCAAAACTCAAGAGTTATGCTAAAAATTTAGAATTCTAAATGATACGTAGACCGATTCGTTATAACAAAGTTACAAAGCGGAGGATGCTCAGTCGGTATGTGTGGTTGCTTTTCCCACAATGGCACTGGATGTTGCAAAGTGTATACGGGTCGAAATAACCAATTTACCTACGAAGACACCCTTGAAAATAAGCTTTTACCATCTGCTAAACTTTTTCATGATGAAAGTCAAGCATGGAAATTCAGCAGGACGGAGCTACAGCTCATATGGCGTTATTAGTCCAAGGCCTGTTCAAAGAGTAGCAAATTATGACCTTGTATGGTGCGCTAGGTCTTTAGATCTGAACCCAATCGATAACATTTATGGATGCAAAAATGATACCAATCAAGATAACATCCATAATGCATGTTAAAAAAGAGTTGGAGAGAATTTGGTCTGAAATTTCGAAAGAACTCTATGAAATTTATCAAATCAATACCAAAACGCGTTGGAGTCTGTTAAGTTGCCAAAGGTGGCTATCTCAAAGTTTCTTAAATTTTCACACTGTAAATTTTAAAAATATATAAAATGAAGTAGAACTTAATAATATTTCCTCATTTAGAATGATGGCAAAGGGAGACAGGTACTGGACTTTAGCACAATTTAGTTGTGGATCTAGTAAAGCAAGGTAAAACGTATCGTGAGGTTGAGAAAGAGACCGGAATTCTCAATTGCACAGTATCGATTTTAGTCTACAAAAAAAGTTAGCGAAAAAGTTGAAGAATAAGCAGGGCATCACTCCCGAAACAGTTTGTAAGAGATTGAGGGAAGCTGGTTTCCTTTGAAACGTACTTAAGAAGCCCTATCTAACAAAACACCATATAAAACGTCGATTCGACTTGCAAAAAAATACAGAACCTGGGTGTAAACCTTTGGAAAAAAAAATTTATGGAGTGATGAATCTAAAATCAATCTTAAATCATATAACGTGGCTAAAAAAGTATGTAATTAGTATAGGAAGGCTTGAGATTCCTTTTGAGAATCTTAATATAGGAAGATTCTCAAAATGAATCTCAAACCTTCAGCTCAAAAATTGCGACGGGGCAATAATTATAAATTTCAACAAAACAATGATCCAAAGCACACTGTAAAAGAAACAAAATGATTCAGTGATAATAATGTAGAAGTACTTTAATGGCCTGCACAGAGTCCAGACATAAGCCCCATAGAGTGGCAGTGAGCTATTTTGGACAGAAATATTGAAGATCGGTCAATCAGAAAGAAAGAAGAACTTAAAGAAGCTGTAACAGCAGCATGTTTGATTTATCAATAATAGGTTTGAGTTATCAAAGTCCTAAATGTGCGTGCGTGCATGTTTAAATAGACTTCAACTACTTTATAATTTAAAAAACAATGAATACCTTTAAGGGTTTCCCAATTAGCGGATTATCAGCACATCTTTTGTCGATGACGTCACGAATAAGATGTTTTTGTCCGTTGTAAGTAGTTAATATTGATATTGACGAGGCGGGGTAACCAAGCAAACGCATATACATGAATAATGCAACACAGTATTCAGCTTCTGCAAGATTCTAGCATAAAGCAGTTTTATTTACAGCATTTGTCACAACTTGCTTAGAGAAATAAATTGAATTACCCATAAGCAAAACAAAATATTTGAATGCAATTTATAAAAGTTAAGTACCTGATAAAAGTAAGGGTTGGGTTCTGATTCGCCGACACCGTTAAAGTCCTGAACGTCGATTAACTGGTAGTCGAAGAACATTCCCGGGTTTCCCTGCTTAAATTTTGTCCAAGTGACAACGTGTTGCAAGTCACCCAGTTTATCGTATCGCCAACTGTACAACTGACATAGGCTGTAAAACAATGTTTTTTAAATAAAAAAGAAAATTCAAATGTTGTTTTGATACAAAAATAATCTTAACAGCTTACTTTGGTCGGGCCCTCCCTTGTGCATCTAACTGAACATAAGGAACACCGAGTCTCACAAATCTTGTAAATAGAGATTGTTCCATATTTGAAAACTTTTGGAAAGCCATATTTTTAATGACTGGAGGAAGCTATAAAAATTATTATTTTTTTATATTTATAGTTCAATAAAAGGAAACTCAAGTTAATCTTAATCTGAAAAATATTTTATGACAAAAAAAGAAAATGGACCTGATGATGATCACCAATTAATATGACTCTTTTTAAACGATTGTGCCCATCCTGGGGATTCTACGTAAAAATGAATAACTTTAAGAAGAAGGTTCCAAAGCAACGTCAAATTTGGAAGAATAGAGCAAAAACTTACCTGCAACATCAGTGGAATAAAAGTTTCTATTTCAAGGATTTGAGCAGCTTCTTCCATCAGAACGTTATCATACTAAAAACCAAGTTAAGCAATTCAGCTAAAGTGATCTTCGTAGCTTATCATTAAAGAATACCTCAATATAATTTTTATAAAAATTAGGAAAAGAAGAAATAAACCTTGTAAAGTTTACACCAAATAATTTTCTTTTATTGAAATGGTAAAAGTAGTGCGCTGTGAAACTCATATATAAATAAAAATAGAGCAAGGACCGCTAGTTAGTAATTTGTCGAAATTCGAATACATTTTTTCGGTTGAAAATCGTGAAGGGAAAAAAAAAAAAACAAAAAAAAAAAGATTTTAGTAATTTTGTTTCTTTAACATGATTTTTTTTATGATGTCATTGAAAAGTTGAATATAAAAAAAAAATAGTTTTAAATCTTCAAGTAAATGAACCTGCTAAAAAAAACTCATTTAAATTAAATTCTTTTAGCGTCTGCAAAAAAACGCAGCGTCAAAAATCAGAACGCGGGTTTTAATTCACGATTAAAACTCGTCATTTTAAGTTTTTAATGCTGCAAGGTATCAGTTATAAACCTTGAAATTCAATTCCACAAGATCTCTTCTTCGCAAAGCAGCATGGGTGCAAGTCATTGCTATGATCTTAGCAGTTTTTATTAGTAGATACTTTGAACGATCTCGCCCTAAAGAGAAATTTGCAACTCATCAATAAAATTTTCAATTTAAAACCTTTTGAATATAATTTTTCATTAATTAATGACATATTTTGCATAATTTTTTTTTACCACTTCTTAGAAGTTCAAAAGCCCTGAACTCTTCCAGCTCAGTGAATATTTTTTGGATGTGTCTGTAGCAACCCTGAAGAAAAGTAAAAATCAAGAACCATTCATTACAAAATTCTGCAACTCAATATTAAAGATTAAATTAAGATAAAAATAAACGAAGTTTTTAAATATTGGATAAATAAACAAATTTTTATAAACAACAAAAATATAAACAAACAACTTTTTATTTGTTTTTTTTTTGCTTTCTGTTTCATCACACTTAACAGAAAAAAAAACTAACCTCAGCTATAATCCAATCTTCTTCATAAGAGTGTCGTTTGAACAAAGGCTGTAAAAATATCAAATACTAATCAAAGACGTGCTTAAAAAAAATCAAAAAAATAATTAATAAAGCAAAAATAATAACAAAAAACTCCCCCCCCCCCCAAAAAAAAAAAAACAAAACAAAAAAAAAAACAAAAAAAATAAAAAAACAAAAAACAACTTACTTGTGGCGCATTTAAGAAATAAACTTTAAAAGGAAACAGCTCCGCAACTGCTTCAGAATCATTACTCTTAAAGAAAAGATAGCGTGTAAATTCAATCATGAAAAAACAGTGGAAAAACAAGATATAAGTTATATGCTAAAAATTAAGTGTCATACCTTATGCTTTAACTGACTATTATATTTTTCCCAGCGTGATACAATCTAAATGAACAACTAAACATGTTGATATATATATTCAACATAATTAAAACAATATTATGATAATAAACCCTTCAATAATTTTTTGCATTTTTTTAATGTGAAAAATATCTGATAGCAATATTAAAGTTCTTTCGGTTCGAATAAAGTTTTAAAAGCACTAAATATACTTTTATCTATTTTCCTTAACCTAGTTTCAAAAGATTATATATATTTTTTCAAAAGGTATATATATATATTTTTTCTTAATCTATTTTTATTTGTTAAATAATTAAATAAAAGTCATAACTAAATCATATCCAACAATTATCACAAGTGAAAACTAAACTATTTTACAATATTTTAAATGTTTTAAACAAAAAATATATCACCTGGTACAAGTAAAAATGTCCAGCTGTTTCACAGGTATATCCAACATCACCAGGAACACCCAAGCTCTCCTGTAATGCAACAAGTTTTTTTAGAAAAGTGCTAAAGTTTGATATACATCATTTCTTTATAATATTCCAATACACAAAGAAAACTTCCGTAAAAATTTCAGCTTGGGACTGCTACCAAACTTTTAAATTAATACTTCAATTATCTAACCCCAGATATAAAACAGGTCATAAAGGCAAACTATTTTATTACCTTAACTTATTACTGGTAACATGTAAACCAGTGCAGCACATTTATAATATTTGAAACATTCATAATGCTAGGAACTGCATCTACATAACAGCATTGGAAAACCACTAAGATAATACTTGCAATGAGAATTGATGCATTTAAAAAAATTTGAAAATATCATGATTTGTGAATGACAGCAGTGGATGAGCCATAATGAATGAATAAAAAAACTTCACATAACAAAGAAAAAAAACAGCAATTATTATTGATTTCAAAACAAATAAAAATATGCTTTCAGAAAGATGGGTAATTAATAATGTTATTTCTATAAGTATCACTTGATATTTGATCAAAACGAATGTATGTAATACACTGCAATATATAACGCAATTTAAGCAGCAGTTTCATGTAGCTCAAAAACTACATTGATTAACAGTTTGGTAGCAACTTATCAACATTGTAAAACCTACATAACAATTTTACATAATAACTTCTTCATTTCTTGAAATATTTTGGAGACTGCCAATTTATTAATTCGCATACTTTTTTTGTGTAGTAATATTAATCACTCAGTAAATTATCCAATGCAAAAACTAGCAGTTCAAGACTTTTTAACTAAAATTATAATTAATTAAAAAAAAAAAGAACAAGTAAATCTTACCTGAAGTCGCTGGACTTCTTCAAGCAAATGCAACCTTCGTGCAAGTACAAAGTTTACACGACCATATCTGTAGCAAGAACGGCAATAGTTATACTATTATCTCAAACAAGCACAATCAACTCTTGTTGATTGATAACCATTCCATGAAATTTTGTAGCATAGAGGTAAAAAAAAAAAGGAGATAGAAATCAACCTGCTAAAGTCTTTGTCAGTCTCTAAAGATTCTGCAGCATGACCCAAACGTAACAAATGTCTCTCGTCAATGTCCAAAGCCATAATTTTTTCAAACAGTTGATTTAAAGCCTAAAGCACAATGAAATTTCCAGCAAAAATTACAATTAAAAAAATTTCTTAAAATTTAGATTGAGGCTTTATTTAGGAAATACAACTTATTTTTAGAGAAATTTGATTTTATGCATATTTTTTTGTGTTAAAAGAAACAAAGTGAGAAAAAAAAAAATGAAACAAAACATCAATAAAAAAAACCTGATTTGAATGAGTAACAATGAGCGTTCTTTGATCTGGAAAATTATGATATATATTAGAGATAATTTGTACAGCAACATCAGTTTTTCCAGTACCAGGAGGACCTACAACCTACAATAGTGAAAATATCACAAAACTGGAAAATAGAAGCAAAAAAAATTCAAGATATGTAATTGCAAATGAAACTTCTCAATGAAACAATAGTGTTCAAGTAGAAGACTAAGAGATAAAATGATTTAAAGAGCTGATTTATGTAAAAGTGTTGAAAAGAGATATAAACTACAACTGTAAAATGAGTTTCTATACCATTGTAAGCCCTGGCTGCATTCCTGACCTGATTGCTTCTACCTGTGTTGGTGTGAATGGTACAGTATTCCTATAAATAACAACTATTCATTTATTGATTCAATACATAAATTAAACAATATTGTGTAAATATAATGCTATGTAACAAGCATATTTATATAGCATGTTAATATTATTACTGTGTAAAATAAGTATTAAATTAACATTAAGTAGCCAATTAACTTTAAGTTCCAGGTCAAGTTATTAATAATAAATTCAATAATAAAGATACCTCTAATTAAATAAAGTATTTTGAAATTGCAGGTGTAATGCATCAGAACTGGTGTATAATTTTGTAAGTAGATAAAGATAAATAAAAACTTGCATTTTTGGTTTATTGTAAGGATAAGGTCCTCTGTTAGGAACCTGATAAGGGACAACAATTAATTCCTTTTTTTCACATTGTTCATCAGCTTTTCGCTTTCGAGAATCTTTTTCAACTGGAAAAGTGACTCTAAGAAAAAGAGCAATATACTTTTTCAATAAATACTTAACAAAAAAAATAATCAAACAACCATTAAAAGAATGTAGAGCAACTTACTTAAAAGGTGGCACTGGTTCTGTTGCCTCGCACTAAAATAGTGTTAAATTGTTTAAACAATAATTGAAGTTTTTTTTACTTAAGGTTAATTAGTAACACATTTGAACTAATAAAATTTATGAGACTTTTTTATATTTATATAACCTTAACCAATATTTAAAACATACTTTGATACTAAAATCAGGAAATGAGGTTTTTAAATGATCAATATTCAAAAATGTATCAACAAAGTCCAATGTTGGTATTTGCTGGTCAACTCTATTGAAGAAAAAAACAAAATTATTTTAATTAAGATACTTCTTAAAAAAAAACAACTTAAAACCAGTTTAAAACCAGTTAAAGACTAGTTTTAAATTAAAGGTATAAAAAGTTTAGAGATTTCATAGACCTTCTAGACTATCAGTTTAGAAGGTCTATGAAAGTAATAGGTCTAAGTGTATAGAAGGTGTATAAGGTATCAGTAAAAGATCAATGTTTTTCCCTCTTTTTTTATTCTTTCTAAATCATTTATCTGTCAAAAATTAAAATAAATTTTTAATCCTCTCTGTTAAGTGCTCTGAAGGGTGATGACTTTTTCCCTTTTTTATTCAAATGGCCAAGGAATCATTAAATGAGGTTTTAATCACATATAAAAGTATGTACTTATTTAGTAAAGTATTTAGTAAGTATTAATTTGGTAAAAAAAATATCCCTCAAAAACAAAATTTTCAAAATCACAGTTGAGATTAATTAATTTAATGCATAAATATTTGTGTTACAGACTATTTTTTTAAAATTTACAGAGAATAAATTTAAAATAAGCAATAAAATTGCCACCAAAAAAAGAAATGTTTAAATATGGACTAATAATTTGTTTCATTTTGAAAAGTCTAAATTGAACAAAGCAGTCTTTATCCTGAGACAATTAAATCACTAAATCAATTGATCAGAATTCTGAAAGTGACTATTGTTATTCAATACTTAGCCAAAAAAGGAAAAGACTGTATCTTAGATGTAAAGTTTTTTCTGAAGAACTGATTGGACTCTGGGCCAAATTGAATATCCCTTTAATAACACACAAGTCAACTACTAGAAAAACGCAATAGTTTGTTTCAAGTTATCAGAAAAAACATTCAAATCCAATAAGAAAATGGAAGAGTTGAACAAAATATTTAATATCACTAATGACAAAGTAAACTGGCTAAGAATGGAAGACCAAAAATTTTATCAGTTACAAATAAAAAGGTATGGGCAAGCGGGTTTTGCAACAAACCAAACTAAAGAAGCAAACCAAACTAAAGAAGTTCATCCATCAAAAAATAGAAAATGGAATGAAAAAGATAAAGTGATAATATACCAACAGAAGAAATTAAAAAAAAACTTCAGACTCTCAAAGTGATGATAATTACAGTCCCAAATCAAAAAAAAAAAAAAAAAAAAAAAAAAAAAATGAAGCAATAAGCCTGCTGTTGCTGCTGTTTAACTGGTGAAAAAAAAAAAAAAAAAAAAACTTTAAGCAACCATCAAAGTTAAAAGGTGTGCCAACAGTTATGGAAACAAGGTGTTAAAGTTGTAACTCCAACTCAACCCATAGCATTTACAGAAATATTACGATAGAAATAGACATAAAAAAGAAAATTTAAAATTCACTCTAAAAGAAAAATTGCGGGCTCTTCGTTTTAATAGTAAAAGAATTGATGGAAAAGAAATACAAGTTGTAATTAAAAAAAAACTGTAAAAAACAAATCAAACTAGTTTTTTTATTACCAAACGGCAAAAGCTAAAAGTATATTCCATGTGGTTTGTAGTCTGTGGTTTGCTGAACTTTGATTTGTGGGATGTCATCAGAATGATCGTTTATGATGCAACTGCAGTAAAAACATGGAACCAAAAGGTGGTGTAGCAGCTTTTCTGAAATTAAATGTTCATTAAGAAAGGACTGCTTATTCTGCAATATATTGGTTGTCAGTGCGATGTGCTACTTTTTTGAAACATTTTAATATCTAACTTTGAAACTTTGGAACTCCAGAGTCATCATTGATCATTCATCATTACTTGTTTTTATTCTGGTTCAACATCGCAAAACCAATTAATTAAAAAATGTCATTTTGTAACAGAAAAAGATGGACACATGTTTTCTTTAAAATTGGACAGATAATGACACAGTAATAGACACTAAGGTCATCTAAATACTTTAATTTGTGTAAGTCAAACTTCTGGTCCATCTACAGTAGCGTGCAAGAATTTTATGCTGCCACATTGAAAGTACAAAATGCCTCGTGGTTGGATTTTCCAGCCACAAGACAATAATCCAAAGCATCATATAAATTCTGTTAAAAATTTTTTAAATTTGAAAAAATTCCATATTTGGACTGGCCTTCTCAAAGTTTGGATTTAAATCCAACAGAACTCCTTTGGGAACATCTTGATTGTCAATTGAAGGGTGAAAAACTGACCAATAAAAATGATTTATTCAAGACGCTTTATATTGTTGGGCAAATACCCCCATAAATATGCTTATCAACTTAGTTGACTCTACGCCTCATCATTGTCAAGCAATATTAAAATCTAGAGGCTATCCAACAAAATACTGATGTACTGAGATGAAAAAATATGGAGGAATTAGAAATTTATCTCCTTTTTAAATTTTTTTTCATTTTGTTTATAAACTTTTGTACGATTATGTTTTCAATAAATTTGAAATTCTTCCTTCCGTTACAAATTTTCATTTTTTTGAGTAAATTATACTATGTAGTCACTTTAGAAGAACAATTTATAAAAATTTCATTCATTTTCAGTGAAAAGATAAAAACTTACGAAAAAACAAGAAAATTTTAGCTGTTTTTGCATGCTACTGGAAGTACAGAAATCTTTCAGCACATTTTAGCCTGTAAATGTTACCTGGTAAGTATTTGATTGAGCCTAATTTTTTATTTTTTTTATTTTTTGGTGGTATGTAATGTTAAATTATGGGCCTAATATGTCCAGATAGAAAACTGGCTTGGCCTGTTAAATTTTCAGCCCAGACTGACCTCATTCAACATAATGAATAATTGGACTCAGTTTAGCTTTTTTATGTTTACATTATTTCTTCTTTCTCTTTCTGGTTGATTAATTATTTGTTTGATTGGTTGAATCATTATTTGTTTGATTGGTTGATTCATTATTTGTTTAAACAAAATAAGTCAAAGTAAAACATTCCATCAAAGTTCCAAAAATATAATCAAATAAATTAAATTTATGTCTGAAATTCAATTTTAAAGATATTTTTAACAAGCAATAGCTTGTTAATTCTCCACATTATTAAGTGGTCTTTGGAATTCACTGTCAAAAAAAGCAAAAAAATCACAAAATTCATCAACTTTATAAGTTGTCTAAAACCCATATTTATGACCAGTTTTCTATTTTCAAAGGTTTAGACAGTAGTAAAGGGGTACCAAAAATTGTTCTGGAGCAGGGTCGCAATGTAGTTATAGAAAAGAATTTTAAGTAAAAAATATTTTAAGTAAAAGAAGATATACATTACTTTAAATTATCCCAAGCATTACTTGAAGTGCTTCTAATTACTGTCCTTTAGAATTCTTTCATGTCTTTCATTAAAAATATGAACATGAGTGCAAAAAATAATTGCATAGAACTGATATGAGATAATGGTTTTCATGTTTGAATTTTCAATGTTAATCATGTAGCAAAATGCCAAATTGATTTACTGACTATAAGATTCTTACAAACCAGATGTAAAATATTTACAAAGAAGTAAATGCTAAAGTCATAATTTTTCTTGAGGTTGTACAAAATATATTCTTGATGCTGCTTTAAACAAACAAAAATTCTATGATGACCGATCCGCTAAAAAAGCCCTTCAATGATGAACTTATTTTATTCCTAAAAAATTATACAATTGTTAAAGAAAATGGCATAATACTGATATCAACATTGATGAACAGAATTTTAAAAAAATCTAAGAAAATTTAACAAATGGGTATAACAGCTCAAAAACAACAGTGTTTTCAAAGGCCAAAGGCAAAATATTACAAAACTCTCATAACCTAATAGCTGGTAATATTTTGAAACTCTTTTTCTATTTAAATTTTCAGTACTAATTGAAAATTAATTTTAAAACTTTGTAGAATTCAATTTTAAAAATTCATAGAGAAGCAAATAATATTAAATCAGTTTCTTAAAATATTGCAATGACTTCTTTTATCTTCACTTTTACAGTAAAATAACATCATGTCAGTTACTTGCTGTTAAACTATAATTATCAATTCATAAAATATATACAAATACAAAAAAGATTAGGATTCAATCAATAGAAAATCATTAAATATCCTATTAAAGAGTGTTAAATATTCATATAAAAAAAAACCTTTACATACAAAATATTTACAAGAAAATAGTGTAAAAATAAAAACAAAAATTTTTTTTGAAACCTTTTATAGTTAGCAGATGCTGGATCTCCATAACCAAGGAATATATCATGTATCCATTCTGGGACTAAACACTGGGTGTTCATCAAGTCACGTATTGTTTCTAAGACAGCCTGAAATATTGGTCTCAAAAATTTTGGAAAACTTTAATGCAATATGCCAAGTGTCAAAAATAGATAAATAAATTGTAACAAAGTATTGTTAAAGAAAACAAGAAACAAACATTGAAAAACAGAAAACTTCGATACTCTACAATTATTTGATCTTTTTGTTTTTAAAGAAAAATGAATATTTTGCAGAATATTCACAGCTTTATACAGTTTCTTTCAAATAATTATGAAAAATATTTGAAAGCATGTTAGATTGAAAAAGCAATTTTACGTATGTATTCAAAAAAAGAAACCCTTGAACAAAAGCATCTACAAAATAACAAACTAAAAAATGTTTCAAATGATAAAAGCAAATTACAACATCTAAACTTACTTTAAAGTTGTTCTCTTTTGGTTTTCTCCTCATTATAACATTGAAAGACTCATAAACGTCCTTAAAAACAATAAAAGAAAAAACAAATAAAAAAGTGAGGCGTCAAAAAATTGATAACAACAAAACTAAAAAAACCAAATAAAATCACAAAAGTGTACTATGAATTTATTTAAAACTGTTGAGATTTTTTGTTGTACATTTTCATACAATCTTATTGTATACTTCTGTTTATATTTTAGACATTTTAGTGGATAGAAAACATTTTTCTTTTCTTAAGAGCACTAAGACACTTTATCTTACCTTCAGCTGCTAAACAGTTCAAACATTGGGTCAAACATTTGATAATTACCTTGAGGAGCATGCCTTAACAGAATCTTAACAAACTAACTTTCTAAAAAACATGCACTAAAACATGCATGCACTAATTATGGCTCAGTACAAGTATTAGCCAGCTTAGAACAAGTATAAAACTAAGTTTATGACACCTACTGGCAACACAAATATAACAAGGAGAAGATACTTAATAAGATGATATTTCAATCTAACATCCATACTTGGATGGTAGATTGGAATAACACAAAGCTACTACAGAATGTGCAACTAAGACCTGTACTAACAAAAAGCAGGTTATTTGTTACATGATCATACAAGTTCCAGTTCCTGGAGGCTAATCCACAATATGCTCACATTAGAAAGCAGGACGGACATGAAAAAACCTCATCATGACATCTTAAACAAGTTCATACTCAATGATCCTAAAAACTCAAACAAAACTTTCTACAAAGACCTACAAATTTTACAAAAGAATCTTTACAACCAACTCTTTCACTAAAATCTACCATCTATACTAGAAAAAACCTATCAATGAACTTTTTTTTTGGTAGCTAATTTTTATATTTTAATGCTGTGTTGCAACAAGGAGTTGTTACCTTAGTAACAACTCCTTGTGCAACACAACATTAAAATATAAAAATTAGCTACCAACCAAGGTGTCTAAAATGAATAAACATACTTATTATATCGTATAAATAAAGGAAAATTTTATGATTTTGCTTAATATTGTTGACCTTATTAACATTGTTTTGAACTTATACTTCGATGCCATTTTAATGTTTTTAAAACATTGCTAAAAATATTTTCCTAATTTTGATTTGTTTATCTTCAGTTTAAAAAAAAAAATTAAAAACAACTTATTCTAAAACTTTCTACCTCTGAGCCACTATTGGTTTTGCTCATGTCAGCTTCATATTGGTTTGTATCTAGCCATACTCTATAGGTACGATCATCCCCTTTTAGTTCAGGTTTTGGATCTGGACCTGTAATTTTAACATAAACTCTTGTATTTATCAATGTTTCAAAGTTATAAACAGTTTATTAATCAGAAGTTTATGATTTAATTAACAGCTAAAAACCTTCTTCAATCACTTTTCCCTCTTCATCAAGCATGCCGTCAATCTCACAGCCCCGAACATATGAAATCCCAAACTAATAAAGCAGAAAATAATCAAAACATTAAAAAATAATTTTGTAAAGTGCTATAATTGTTTGTGTGATTTAAAATTGATATAACTTATATTTACAATAAACTGCATAGCTTTTAAAAACTAAAACTATTTCGAATGATTTACAAAATTTCTTTTTTTTAATATGCTAAAAATAAATAAATTTTGTAATTGGTATAGTTCTATGAGCAAAAACAAAATTAAAGCAAGTTAAGAAAGCGGATAACGATAAACTAAAGCAATATTTTCAAATGATTTTGTTGAGCAAAATAATCTAAGATTGAAATTCCTACTAATAACTATTAAAAAAAAAAAAAAGTCAAAAACCCAAATAACCTTTAATCAAACTTCCTTTAACTGTTTAAATTATTTTAAAGACTGTATGTATGCACGTATAATAATCAAATTGTGGGAATGCATGCAAACTTTATAATTACATATTAAATTTAACCTGATCTGCAAATGGAATTGATTTGTCATATCTCTGATTATACACTGTTTTTTGAGCTTTTATCGATATTAGGAACGCAACATCGTGTTTTCTTAAACCTGCAAACAAACAGTTGAAATTAAATTTTAAGATTTGAAAACTGATTTAAAACAACTTCACTTTTGTAAATACCTTCCCATTCTTCACGCAGCACCTGGCGTTGACTAAGTGTTATTTTTACATCAGCCAAGACTCTAGAAGGACAGGTTTCTCCTACTTTTGGTTTTCCAACCTATCAAAGCATTCAGAATATAAATAAAAGCTTTCTTTATTAATCAAAAAAAAAAAAAAAACTTCTACGTTCCCTTTCATCTTCTCAGAGTACTCAAAGTTAAGAACAAAAAAATAACGAGAGCTTACCTCTATTATTGAAAAACTGTTGATCGGCTTAAAAAGAAATAAATAAATCAAAATATTTCATTAGAGAAAATAAAAAAATTTAGCATAAAAACATTTGCAGCTTACAAGTGCCATGCGTGCCCAACCTTGAAATAATGTATCACCATATTCACTTTTCCTGGAAAATGTTTGTATAACTTTTTTAAATACAAATATCTACAAGTTAAAAAATATTTACTAAATTTTAAATAAAAACTAATAGCAATATGAATGTTTGAATATGAACTTTAATTTCGTATCTTTAAAATTATGTGTTTTAAAAGTAAGAAACTTTTCTAGATATCCATAGAAACATTACAAATAGTAAACACCTAGGGAATAACCTCCAGCTACCATCAAGAAAATAAAAAATTGTTCTATAAAGGTCTTAACTAAAAAAACCCAGGAAGGAAAAGCAACATACCATGGTTTTATTCGACTAATTGCATCTTCAATATCGCTACGCACTTCATCTAAAAAATGCCATGGAAGAAAATGCTTCTGTAATTTTAAATAAAAAATTGTCACATAAAATCTAATATAAGAACAAAAACTCTGAGGTTTTGTTCTTATAGTAGATTTTGAGGACAACGCCAATTTTCATTGACAAGTTCAACTCAAACTATTCTATTACAACTATTGCAGTCTAATAGAACTTGTAAGAAACTTATATCAAATTGCATTATGGTTTTATTAGATAAGATTGATTGAAATACCATCTTAAACATTTAAAAAGAACATAAAAAAACATTCATCTACACTTTATATAAAAAGAACTTAATATATTTTGTTAAAGATTTTCTTAATTTAAAATATTACTTAAAAATTTGTAACTATAACAATATTTTAGTGTAAAAGGAAACTTCAAGAATATGTTATAATTCATACTTTGTTTATCATTCATACTTTGTGAATCATTCATACTTTGTGCAGTGAGATTCAAACCAGCAGTGAAATAAGAAATACCTTTTTTAACACATAAGTTTACAATGATTCTCAGTTTCAATTCCAATAAAATTATGAATAACTTATTTTATAGCCAATTAATATAAAAATGGCACAGCACATTTTGCAAGAAAAACTCAGTTTAGTTATTTTTTCCAAATTTTGCTTTTGAATGAAAACAAGTATTTAACTTTAAAACAGTTGAAAAAAATATCTAAAAACAAAATGAATTCAAAGTTGCTCTTTTCAGCTCTGAACCAATTTTTATAAACAATTTGCTTATTGCATGACTAACACCATCATAAGCAAACTTTTTTGGTTATTTAAGACTCTTGACACTTTCAAAACTCTAATGCATAAGTTTTATTGTACTAAATTCTAACAACAAACTATGTAGTGTGCAAGTTTTCCCCACCTGGCATAATGGATAAAACTCACAAACTCCTTTTGGTGTGAAAATCTTAACAAACAAAGATATAGTAAATATATAAAAAAGATCAAATTATCTCTTTTAAAGTAAATAATTTACAGCATTTGAAACAAAATATTTCAATTGAGTTTCTACAAATAAAACTGTGATTTAAGGTTTTTGATTTAAACCTGCTAACATTTATACTTCATTAAAAACACCACGAAAAATGCCACTTAAAATTTTTATAATAAAAATGCTGCTCAATTTCTTTATGATGAAAACACCATTGAAGATGTTAATAACAAAACTCACATGTGGATTCTAGTTGAAATAGATTGTGATTACGAAGCAGATAGTCATGAAAAGTAAGGAACTGCAGGTTTAGTTTTGGAAGCGCTAAGCATCCTATGATTAAATTTAAGAATTGTTAAACCAACTGATTACAAAAATTCTGATTACAAAAAAAGTCAAAATTTTTAAAAGACATTTTTATAAGCATAGTTTTAAAACTCCAAAATATAATTACCTTCCCCTGAGTAAAACTCTGTAGGAACAACATTCTGATCCCATAAAATCTTAAATAAAATATGTTTTCAATTAAAAGAGATTGTATTTCTGGACAACACTTAAGGTTGGATCAAAAGCAAACTTCTAGTTGATATTAGGAAATTGAAACAAGAGTATATTTCTAATCAACAATACAAAAGTAGATTTTATATTGATAAGCTGTTTATCGAGTGCATTTAGTTAAAATGTTGGTACAAGATGAACAGTTTCATCTAAGGTTATATTGAGCAACAGAAAGAATGAACAAATTATTTTAAAACATCTGATATTTTTGTTTGCATTTGTTCCCAAATGCAAACAAAAAAAGAAATGATTAGGGTGGTTTTTTTTTATATGGAAAAAAAATTTTTTTTTAATTTTAAATCACACAACCTCTTATTTGGTAAGGTCTAATATAAAAAGTATATAGTTAAAATTTTTTTGCAAACTGAAAATGGGAAGTGGTCCCCCAAACCCTATATCGGAACCCTAAATTGACCAAAATTTGTCTAATATCTTAATCTTGTAATTCTATTTTTATTTCATACAAAATACTGTTATAAAAAGATCTAAAAAAAATAATATAAAGTATTAGAATGTTACAACATAGATAGTTCACAGAAGACTGGAAAGTACAAACAAATTTAGATTAACCCCCTCAGCATTATTTACCAAAAATCGCTCCTAAATGCATATTTTGATTTCATTATTGAAAAATGTAGAGAAAATAGGGGGTGGGTGGGTGGGTGTATCATATATATATATATATATATATATATATATATATATATATATATATATATATATATATATATATATATATATGATACCATATATATATATATATATATATATATATATATATGATACCATATATATATATATATATATATATATATATATATATATATATATATATATATATATATATATATACAGTGTCCTCAAAAAAAAATGGGACAGCATGACTTTTTTGTTAAAAGTCATAAAAATCATTGTTGTATCAATTATTTTAAATTTTTTTTTCTTAATTATAAAATGAGAACAAATAATGAACTATACTATTTAATAAAAAAACAAAAATAATTGATTTAACTTTTGTAATTCAACTAAACTGCAGAATTGTTAGAAATCTAACATAAATGAAAAAATTGTATACATTTTTTATAATAAAGTAAAGTTGATTGTACCATTAAATGTTTAAAAATTTTTGGTTTTCAATGTTAGATACTTAATATATTTACACTATTTTAATATTTAAAATGAAAAGAAATTGAAAAAAAAGGAGGTGGGCCCTCAAATTAACAACAGGTAAAAAAGGGTATCTTTAACATTGTATTTTATATTTCCGATTAAAGCTTTCCTCATTATAAAGTGTTACATGTAATTTTATATTGTTTTTTTGCAAAGTAAAGTTCTTTTTAACTTTTCAAAATGACATTTTGACTCAAAAAAGTTTATATTATTTTATTTAAATTAATTTTTTTAACAATTTTATATAATTAGAAAATATAACTAAATGGCAACAATGGCAAAGTTAAATGCTTTTGATTCTACTACTACAAAAATTCAATCATTAAATAGGTATAAGACATTCATACTTATAGTATTTTGGTATTTAGTTGGAACTATATCATTTGTTTATCAGTTAAAATTCATATTTACCAACTTAGGAAAAAACACGTTTCAGACTTTGATAAAGGAAGATAATTTGATAATTCAAATGCACAATGCAGATTGGCCTTTGCGTAAAATTTCCAAACAAGTTGGATGTGGTAAATCTACAGTTCAAAGAGTTGTGTCCAGATTTATTTCTCAAAATTCAATTAGCAGAAAGTCAGGGTCAGGAAGAAAGCGAAAAACGACAGAAAGAGAAGATCGATTGATTGTTAGGGAAGTGATGAAGAATCGTAGGATATCAGTGAGTCAGATAAAACAAAATTTAAACCTTGAACACTTATGTAACAATACAATTGTTGCAAGAATAAAGAAAGGTGAAGAGTTTACTTCAGGGTGGCAAACAAAAAAGCCTTTTATAAACGATTAAAATGGTGTAGAGATCATTTAAGCTGGACTTCAGATCAATGGAAACGTGTCATATGGACAGATGAATCACCTTTTGTGCTACAATATGGTAATCGAGGAAGAATTTGGAAAAAAAAAGGTGAACCATATAATCCAGAGTGCACACATGCCACAGTAAAGCATGACAAAAAAATCATGGTTTGGGGTGCATTTGCTGCTCATGGTGTGGGAAACTTGTACAGAGTTGAAGGAATTATGGATCAACATAAGTACCATTATATTTTAGTTAACCAATTAAAACCTAGTATAACACATCTATTTCCAGATGGAAACTATATATTTCAGCAAGACAATGACCCAAAGCATACAGCAAAAAAAAAATAAAAGATATATACAAAAGGCTGGTATACCTACCTTTGAGTGGCCGGCACAATCACCTGATCTTAATCCAATTGAGAACCTGTGGTCTATATTAGATTCTAAACTAAAAGACAGAAAACCTTGTAATGAAGATGAATTATTTTTGACACTTTTAAAAGGTTGGAACTCACTGGAAGTTAGCTTGTTAACAAAACTAGTTAAAAGCATGCCCCATAGATGCCAAGCGGTTATTGATGCAAAAGGTTATGCAACCAAGTATTAAAAATGAATATTATGCTTAAAACTGATTTAATTTCTATTTAGTTCTATCAAGGGAAAATGTAATTGCATAAAGCATTCTATGTTAAACAACATAGATGTAAAAAATTAGAAAACATACTCAATATTACCATTCTTTTTTAAAAAAGTTGAATTTTCCTATTTTAGTTGATTTTTACTAATTCCGTTGTTTTGTTATAAGTCTAACTGTTTTATTGACTTTTTTTTGTTTTTAATGAAAAATATTGTGTAATAGAAGTAATTATTTGACATATTTTAAAAAAAGTTAAAAAACATTTGACAAAAATTTAATTTTTTTTGCTTTTTTTAAAAAAATCATGCTGTCCCATTTTTTATTGAGGACACTGTATATATATATATATATATATATATATATATATATATATATATATATATATATATATATATATATATATATATATATATATGTTAAACTTCGATTATTTTCTTTCTATTATAGTAAAAAAAGTATAAAAATATAACTTAAGAAGATGGCTGCTTCAGAGAAAGCAACACGCTCAACTACAAATGTTTGGCTAGTTGGACATATTATCTCAACAATAGATGGGCCGAGTCAGTTGCCAACAACTGGTGTTGCCCTACGTAGAGTTTTTGATCAAATGATAATCAAAAAGTCAACTCTTTCAATATCCTGTAACACAGTTGCAGATGAAGTTATGATTTTCTGGTTTAAAGCTAATATTCCAACTATAGCAAAGCCTCATGTAGTTGCTAAACTAAAGAGTATTCACAAGCAACATGTCCAAGTGTCTAAGCACAGAAGTAGAAAATCAGCTACTCAACATAGCTATCAAGAAAAATTCACTTCCAAGATGAATACACTTTTTGATATTGCCCATGGTGAATGGGATTGTCTCATTAAGATAAATGAAGATAAACAATTTTTGATAGACCAGAGAGGTCCCCGAAAGATGTTAATGACATCGGAAGACTTAATGTATAAGAAAGCAGTTGTAAAATACAGAAAACGCAAGCTTGAAGAAAAAAGGCACTTTGAACAACATAAAGAAAGTAAGATTATATCTACAGATACATTAATGGATTACAATTCAGATTACTCTTTGGATGAAAATTCTGACTGCGATATGTCAATTCAAACACAAAAAGCTTTTAGTCGTCCAAATAATTCAAAACATTCTACTATGGGCAGTAGCCATCTCTCGATTACAATATCCAAACGTTGTATTCTTGACAATCAACTCTTTCATGCAGCATTAGACCGAACAAAAATAACACCACGACAAGCAATGATGGTTTTCACACCAGCCCTAGCTGCAATCGGTATTGATGTAAATAAACTAACATTTTCACGTTCACGCTCTAATGGAAGCTCGAACTACATCCCCTGAATCTCTTGCAATAGCAGTAAGAAAAAATTTTCAACCCTTGGTTCCACTCATTTTGATGGTAAAATGTTGTTGAATGTTGTTAGAACCAGACGTGAATGTCTGCCAATTGTTGCATCTGGCTTGGATATTGAGAAATTATTAGGGATCCCTGAGATACCTGCTGGTACTGGCCCTCTAATGGGACAAAAGGTAGTTGAGTTCATTCATGAATGGCCTGGAGTTGAGGAGCATCTTGCAGATCTTTGCTTTGACACAACTGCAAGTAATGCAGGAAGTCATAATGGGGCAATAAATGTCATACAGAAGCCAATGAATCGAAGAGTTTTGATTTTAGCCTTTCGACATCATATTCTTGAAATCTGTGCAAATGCAGTGTTTGATGCGTTTTTTGTTTCAAATGGACCAAACATTGAACTTTTTGGTAGAGTGAAGTCCCAGTGGGAGCTAATAGAAAAATCAAAGTTTGTACCATTTGAAAGTGATAAAGGCGGAGCTGGATGCCTTACAAAGTTTGAAAAAGAGTGGCTTGCATATCGAAAATCCAATGTGGTGGAAAATTTGAAAAAATACTTAAAAGAAACGCAACCACGTGATGATTATAAAGAATTCGGAAGACTAGCTCTTCTCCTTTTGGGAGAAAATAATGATACAACAACTATTTGCATTCCTGGGGCTTACCACCGTGCAAGATGGATGGCTAAAGGTATATACTGTTTAAAAATTTTTGGTTTTTATCATCAGTTGAATATCACAGAGAAAGAAATTGGGATTTTAAGAAGAATATCTCTCTTCATAACCACAATATATGCATGTTTCTGGTTTTCAGCACCTCTCACAACAGAAGCACCAATAAATGATCTCCTTCTTTTAAAAGTAATTGAAAACTATTTTCAAGTTGACAGCAAAGTTGCAAATGTTGCCAAAAATAAAATTAAACTTCAGTTATGGTATTTAAGTGAAGATCTAGCTGCTCTCCCATTATTCAGTGATAAAATTTCTGTTGAAGAGAAAATGGATATTGTAAATGCCTTAAAAAAAAGAACCATTACCAGGTGACAATAGAAGACTTTCTCCAAACAAGATTTATACATTCTCTAAACTTTCTATAGCTAACTTTGTTACACGACGCTCAATGAACTTGTTTGACTTTCTCAATCTACCAAAAGAATTCTTGACATCGTCTCCTAAAACTTGATTTTAAGTCTGCTTGTAAGATAGTTCGTGCCATGAAAGTGGTTAATGACTGTGCAGAATGGGCAGTTAAATTAGCCACTGACTTTAATGAAGTTTTGACAAAAAATGATAATCAACGTCAGCTTCTCTACCAAGTAGTTGAGTATCATAGAAAACTTTTTTCAACTGAAGCTACAAAGAAACAGTTAAGCCATAATCATTCCAAATAACAACAATTTAATCTTGTTTTTCTGTTATATTTTAATTTAGTTATATGTTAAGGTTTGATTAAATTATGTATGTTATTTCATCCAAATAATTTTAAAATTTGTTATTTGTAATATGTTTTCTTAAACGCATAAGAAATATTTTAATTCTTTTAAAAGTTTCATTCACAATATTTTTTTTTATTTTTAAATTTATAAATTTCAATTATGGCTGAGGTAGAAATGGCTGGTAGAGGGACACCATTCTGGGCATATGGGCCACTGGTACTCACAATTAAAAAAACTGAAGAAATGTTAAAAAAGGACCTTTTTTAAGTACTTATAACAGCTTTTTGTATCTTTATCACCTTCCCCTTGCCCCAAGTTACCCCCACCATATACATTCATACAGTTGTTGTCCGTTAATTATAAGTACAGTGAAAATTCACTGTACCTAAGGATGCGTTTTTTGATAGGTACAGTGAAAATCTATTTTTAGAATAATTTTGAAAATTTACTTTCATTTTGCTAAGTGCGCATGCTTAAAACAACGAGTTTATTTTAGAATAAAGTTTTTGTAGAAAGAAGGGTTAAGAGTTTTAATAAGAGTTCAAAAGATTAAAAAATGGAGGAAAATTTTCATAAAGAATTATAAAGACTTTGATGAAGCAGAAAAGTCTGTTGATGAATATTGTAGACTAAATTTTCAGCCCGTTAAAATTGATTCAAAAGAAAAAGTTGAACATAACAATAAAAAAGTAAAGGAAGGTTCCCAGATTTGTTGTATTCCTCTTGATGTTATATATGGTTGTAGGTGAGCCCAATATAATAATAATAAAAAATAATTATAGTATTGACAATACCAGTAATAATAAGGTAAGCTGTGACGATTACTGTGACAGTACTGTATTGCAGTACACTCGAGTGTACTGCAATACAGTATTGTCACTGTAATCGTCACAGATTACCTTATTATTACTGGTGTTATCAATACTATTGTATTTATATATATTTTATTTATATATGTGAGTGTACACTCATTTATATATATATATATATATATATATATATATATATATATATATATATATATATATATATATATATATATATATATATATATATATATATATATATATATATACTGCAGTACAGTACTGTATATACAATAGTGTATACTGTATATACTATGACAGTATACACTATTGTATATGTGTATACTATACATAGTCTATGTACATAGACTATGTATAGTATACACATATACAATAGTGTAGATATGTTGATGTTTTTGCTTTAGGTATTTCTTAGTATCTTCGCTAAGCATACCTACTGATGTTTTATTTATTTGAAATTGTACTGGGCTTACATCCAAATATTTAGATAGTTTCACATTAGATTTACTACTTGGATTTAAAAAATTCTCATGAATAACAATCTCTTCTGGGATATAGTCCTGATCAAAATCATCAAAATCTTGGTTATGTTCTGGTAGATTAGGAGTGCCTTTGTTGTAATTTCGCACTTCGTTTAAATGAGAATGACACATAACAGTGCCAATGGGAAGATTTATTTTATACATTTTAAATACTGTTGTTAACAAGGTTACGGGAACTGAGCGTGTAGTTGGTGCTTTTGTTTGTTTTGATTAGGATGCCCACAGTTTTTAGACGGTTTCCACCCGATACCATTGATGAACTTGTGATATGCACATAATTTTTCACTTTTATTTAAACTTCTCATAAGCCTATTTTCGATAAGATTTAGCTCATTCCATTCATGGTTTGTTGCATTCAGTTTTAAATTTGTAAAGTGCTTTGACACACTCTATCCAATTACATTATGGTATCGCTTATAAGAATTACAGTTTTTAAGTTTGTTGTGGAAAGTGATTTCTTAACTGTGCAGCTAATTTAGTTGTTTTTGATTTTATACCTTTTCATAAAGTCAATCAACGTGAAGTTTATGTTGGAGATTTCTTGTTACTTTTTATTTATTGGAAAACTCATGATAATATACCTCATGGAAATAAGTAATGTGTAACTATTAGTTTTATCAATGTTGTAAAGATTTGTAAAATCAACTATTTTCTTTAATTTAGTTACGAATTAGCCTGGCATAGATAAAAGTTGCATTTTTATCATTACGAAGTACAAGACTTAAAGTTTGTTATATCTTTATTATTCCCAATATTCAACATTGCATTATGTTGAAAATATTGGAAACCATAAAGATCTATGAATTGAAAACTACAAACTGATTTCTAAAACGGAAGTTAAAATATCTTCAATGTATGTTGTTTACTTAAAACTACACAATGTTATTCAACAACCCCAAAAACGACTGCTACATCAGCAACTGCAGTACAAACAAAGCAGGTAAATTGATTTGTAGTTTTTATAAGTGGTGACTTCTCCTTTTTTGTATACATTTTTAACTCTTTAAAACCTTATTTTGCAACACTTTATGTCCTCTGTAATGAGGATTTATCATTTTAGAAAGCATTAATGGAACTATAGCTGTTTTTGTGGTAGCTATTTATTAGGGGTGTACCGGATATGATATCCGGATAATTCGGTATCAGGGATCATAGTATAACCGGATATGCAACATATATAGCCATCGAATATCTAGATATACCCGGATATGTAATATTTTAGATAATCCTTAATCCCACCTGTGTACATACTTTTATAACAATTAGGAATTAACTGTTTTGAGTAATATTAGTAACAAAAGTAAAAATTAGGTAATATAATGAAATAATATAGTAATTGCGCAAATATAACTTTTGGATGAGTGAACTCTTGATTACACAGGTCGGCAAAAATCATAAAATTATACAAATTTAATTAATTTTAAGTCATAAAATATTTTATTTACATTATATACAACTATAAGTCTTTAAAAAATCTGTTTTATTTTTAGTTTGGAAGCTTTGTTAAGTGCTTTTTCTCTTGTGGGACTTTACATTTTTCTTATGCAGCATCCATTAGTAGTTGCCCATCATATTTGTATCAAATAGACCTTGATACCTTCTCTCCATTTCTTTGATATCATGGTGAAACCTCCCAGCTTGCTCTTCACTTACTGCACCAAGATTTTCCAGGATATAATCCAAATAGGAGTTCAAAAAATGGAGTTTTATACTCATTGAGCATCCCAAATTTTTTTAAATTGCACAACATATTTTCTACGATATTTTTAAAGCCTGAGTCCTTCTGATTCCCTGTAAACTTTGTAACCACATCTTTAAAAGAATTCCATGCTGACCTCTCAATATAGCTCGTCATGTTTTTGAAGTTGTTATCTTCCATTAGCCTACGAATGTACTGACCAACAATAACTCTCGAATAACTTACAAATAAACCAACAAAAACTCTCTCCTTCAGCTTTGCTTCAGACATACCAGGAAATTTGCTTGAAAGGTGTTTTAATGTCTTACCATATTTTAGCAAAGCCTTCACAAACTGCTTCATCATGCCAAGTTTGATATGGAGCGGTGGTAGAAGAACCTTTTTAGGATCAACCAAAAATTCAAAGTGCACGTTTTTCTCTCCAACATTCAATGTTCTTTTTGGCCACACTTTCTGGTTCCAATGTTTAGCTTTATCACGACTATCATATTCACACAAAAAATAAGGAAATTTTGTGTAACCACCTTGCTGTCCAAGTATCTTAGAAAATAATTTAAGATCCCCAGAAACTATCCACTCGAATTCTTTGTACTTTTACTTATCCAAAATCTTTATGATGCTTATCCAAGATTTATATGAGGAAGTCAAATATCTGGTGCTATGTGTTATTATTGGAAGTAATCATTGTGTTGTTATTGTTGTGATGTTTTTGAGTTGATGGACAGCTTGACTTACCTTCCCGCTGGTGTCTATCGTTAAAAACGACTATTATTTAGTTTCATTACTGCAACTCACAGCCTCTAATTAATCACTAAAAGTCAAGATAAAAGATTTTGCTATAGTATTTGGTTTAAAGTTGAATTTTATTTTTATTTTTAAGTGTTGCCAATAGGTTTGCTCTTTCAATCAGATTTTATTGTTTACTTTTCAACAAATACTTTGAAACCATTGCAAAATTTATTTAACAATGTCTCAGACATTATGTCTGTTATTTGTTTATGGGTACGCTTAATAAGTGCGAACTGGTCTAAATCTGAAGCAGTTGCAAAACCTATCATTACTGCAAACTAGCATAAGTGCGCCATAAGAATTTGCAGAAATCGGCACAAGTGCGAACTGGTATAAGTGCGATGCAGTTGCACTGTCTGACATAAGTGCAAATGGCTTAAGTGTGCCAAAAATAATTGCAAACATTGCCACAAGTGTGCATCATCATAATTGTGAACATCAAAATTTTATTAAAAAGTATTTAATGGACTCCTACAACAAAACTTATATATATATATATACATATATGAGACCGTCAGCTTCAAAACCGGCCCTTTGCACTAAAGCAAATTTTACAGGATACACTTTTTTTTTTGTGCAAATAAAAAAATTAAAAAAAACATATACACCTTATGTTTAGTCACTAATGAATGGTTTTCTATGTGAATATCAGTAATTGTGATAATCATTGAATAGAAATATTTAATTAAAGGGCATTTTTTTCAAAAAAGAGCCGGTTTTGATCCAGCCACTGCACATTTTAATAAAATTTTAATTGTTTTGTGATTAATTTCGTTGGAACCCATGGTTATTTAAAGTCCACCGCGATTTCACACGCTTTTCAGTATATTTACGCCATCTATGGACAATTTTAGAAAACTCTCTCCCCCCTTTTTTTTGCCCGCTCATGTTTTTTAAAAAGTTAAATATATTTCGAAATAATTTTTGCCATGCATTAAATTTCTATTAAAATGCAATAACGTAACTAATTATTAGTGGTCATAAAAATTGAAGAAATACCTGCATCACATGTCATATAAGTTTAGCTACCTGGGTTTTATAGTAGAAGCAACAAAACACGGAAAAAATTTTTCATGAGAAATTTATAATGGTTCTTGCAATATGGTGTTATTAAATAAATTTATGGTGTACATAAAATTTCTGCTGGACATGTATAGGCCACAAATACATGTGTGAACACCATTTAAAAGATTAAATTTACTTATGTAATAATTAGCAAGACAAGAATTATATAGCTTTCTTTTTTTTATATGCACCTTAAAAAACACATTAAAAAGGCAAGTCAATGTCATAATAAGTAATTCTTTACAATAAAATAGTTTTAAATTCACAAAATTTAAATTACTAAATCCTAACATCAGCATCATCAACATCAGATGATCCATCTAAACCACAGCACAGCTCATTATTTTCTTCTGATTCACTGTCCTGATCAGAGTCAATGCCATCTATTTCCTCATTAGGTATGATTTTATTGTAAAACTCAAGATTTTGATCTTGTCTCCAATCAACACCATAATGAGAGTTCAATAACTTTTCTACATCCTTTATTTTCTTCGGGTTAATTTTAATTTGTGAATGAATGATTGGTAAATTAATTGAATTAAAATTTTTACCTTTCTTGGTCAATGACTTAAAAGCATTAACTTCTACTGTATAAAAAGGTTCACCTCTCACCTCAATAATTCTTGGTCTTTTTAACACAATGATTCTTTTACAACTAGCTATTTTGAAATGCCAAGAAACATTATTTCTTAGAACTGTTTTCAAATAACTTTTCCAATCAAAAATTTCATAATCTTCTCCTAAGTGGAAAACTGCAGAATGTGTTTCAATGACCTCCACATACTCTTTGGGGCTAACAATGATCTCCTTCTTATTGATGACCTTTTCAATGGTGCCAAACACCCTATCTGGTGGGATAAAGGAGTGACCTGTCACTGGGAAATCCAGTTCCACTGTTTGAATATGAGGATGAGCTTTGTTGTGGAGCCAATAACTGATCATACCAATCATTACTGTATTCTTATTTTGCCCAGGGCATCCATTACAGCACAATCTGACTCTTTTTATGTTGCTAGACATGCTTAAATTATTCAGAGAAAAATAAAGAGCAGATGCAATTTCATTTGATCCCTTAGATTGCTCCCCCTCTATCCAATAGTGAGAATCAATATTTTCTTTGTTAAGTGTATTATGAGAGCTCCCTTTTACAATTGTAAAATTATAAAAGTTGAGCTTCCTCCTATAATATGCAGCTTGATCTGATAGTTTAGGTAAGACTTGGTTCTTCTCACAATCAAATGAGAAGGTAACAAGGTCATCACTTTCTTCCCTCAGCTTGTCAAAATAAGCATCAGCTCTTTGGTAATGGATGTTTAATTTTAAAACTATTTTTTCTCTGGCTTGGAGATCTTTTGTATTTTTGATTATAGTTTTAAGTTCAGAACATGCAGAGCAGGTGTCAACTCTAGGGGTCCCAAAACCTAGATTATACTCCGTATTGAATATATTAGTAAAAAACCATTTGGTAACTTTTAATTGACTATCACACTTTTTGTCATACATCCTCCACATTGCAGCAGTTGAGAGTTCAGCTGGTAAGTACTGCCTACATTTTGAGTGTGACCTACAGTAGTGGTTTTCACTAACTTGAAATGATTCTATGAATTTATTTACTTTCTCTTTTTTCTCAACAAACTTCTCTGCTTTCCTGTCTCCACCTCTACTTTCTTTGGCTGAAGCACCAGATTTGTGATATCTACTGATAACTCCAAGCAGTCTATGTTTTTTTATGCCTAATATTCCTAAAAATGTTTTCCTACAAACTGGTACTCTTAAAGAGGAAGAGACAGCCTTTGTAACAAAATATTTTACAGTAAATTTTCTTTTCCTATTTGATTCACCTTTAACACGTTTCGGCTGTAGGGATGAACAATGCTTCAAAATGAAGTTGTCCTGGTCCATTTTCTTACTTGTTTGATAAAATCGCTCATTGAAAGTGATGACATCACTCTGTGACAGGCAGTGACATTGGAAAGCACCCAATTTGTGCTTACATGAAGGGATTTTTGGTGGACTCTTCTTTGAATACCTGCAGAAAAATAGAAGTTAAAAGTTAATAAACATAACTAAAAATAATACTTCATCAGTAATGCATACCTAGCTTTCTTCTCCCTTGCTCGTTTTGTGTTTTCGGGGTCTGCCACGCGTTTGCATGACTGCAGTCTGCTTGTTTTTTTTACTTTTCGATCGTTTTCCATCGCAAAAAGTCTGTAAATGTTTAGTTAGTTAATATTTCATAAATATTTTCTACTTTTTCTATTACTTACAAGACAAATCACGAAGAATTTGCAATTTCCAGAGGATAAAAGCATTAAAAACGAAAGTATTTTCAATATCAGCTGTTGTGATCACGTGGTATGATAAGTGCTTTCCTATTGGCTGAAATAATAAACTGGTTTTGAAGCAGCTGCGCAAACAAAAAGAGCCGGTTTTGCACCATTTGCTGAATTTTACATAGTAAAAACTATAGGATTGAACAGGTTTTGCATCATTTTTTTAATTTTTCAATATAGTGCGAGCGATTACGAAGCATTTGGCGTGCTTCATTCAAAATCGAAAAAAATGTCAAAGGGCCGGTTTTGAAGCTGACGGTCTCATATATATATATATATATATATATATATATATATATATATATATATATATATATATATATATATATATATATATATACGGTAAAAAAGTATCCCCGACAATTCATTTACAAAAATATATTCCTTAATTAGTTCCATTCTATTAACAAATTAACAACTCCCTCTCTGGGTTCATTAATATGTACCTTTGTTATAAAGTTTTATTAATAAATTATTTCTTGGGTTTCTGTTTTTTGGTTTTTCACGGGAGTGAATTTTTATGTTACTTAGCTTCGATGAGCATTACGCCCTTAACTTTTAAAATAGCAACACTTTTAATATTATTTTTATAAATCTTCATGTTAATTTTCACTGTACGTAACACCAAACTTTTCTGATAAATACCGTGAACTTTCACTGTACAGTGAATTTTCACTGTATCTATCAAAAATACTTCGTTAGGCACAGTGAATTTTCACTGTATTTAGCGAAAAACGCCCCTTTAGGTACAGTGAATTTTCACTGTATTTAGCAAAAAACGCTTTCTTAGGTACAGTGAATTTTCACTGTACCTAACACCAAGCGTTGTTGTCACCCTAAAAGTAAAACTGGTGCACGTAACACTGGTAATAGTTTGTTTTAAAACATTTCAGAAATTTATCATTTTCGAAAAAAACGGGTCTCAAAAGAGCTTAAGAAACAGGTCCAGGTCCTGGCGCCCTGAGGGTGCGGTGTGGGAATAGGCCACTGCTATATAAATTTGTTTTATTGTTATCACCCTAATAAGTAAAACTGATGCATACAACAGTGGCACAAGCTGATTTTAATAGATTTCTGAAACATTATTTTAGACAAAAACGGGTCTCAAAAGGGCTTAAAAAACAGGTCCGGGACCTATCATTTCTATGGTTGGAGTCTGGGAATAGGTCTTTGCTATATACATTCTTATAACTTTTATAACCCTAATAAGTAAAACTGATGTATGTAACACTGACACTAATTGGTCTTAATACATTTTAGAAATATGTCATTTTAGACCAAAACGGGGTTCTGAAGGGGTTACAAAGCAGGTGTGGGGGACCACTTCCCATCATCAGTTTGCAAAAAAAAATTATCTGTGAACTTTTTTTATTGAACCTCACCAAATAAGACGGTGTGCAACATCAAATTCAAAAAAAAAAAAAAACCACCCTAGAAATGATATTTTGAAAAAAATTTTTTTTTTTTTCATATTTCACTAATTTTTCATTAGATTTTAAGTG
>NW_028324316.1:332500-370000 GCF_058129835.1 Hydra viridissima | reverse complement strand
TTTCATGGTTGTTAAAAGAAAAAAGCTAGCAACGATTAAGACAACTCTCCACATTAGCTAACAAAGTTCATTTAAAATTTCAGTTCTTGCATGCTTATTTTGTAGGTTAATTAATGTAATTGCATCTACTTAAGTATTATAGATTGCCTCCTACCATCAGATTAAGTGTTTGAAGTGAATTGTCATTTGAAGTGTTTCAAAGTTTTAAAACCTATTGAAGAGATCTTTATGCTTTAAGTGATGTGTTATTACTTTAGTAATAGTTAAGTGACCTTTCTTTTAATTTTCTACAAGAATTTTGACATGAAAAGTACCCAGTAAGTATTCACCTATTAGCATTCATTTACCTTTTAAGAACTTCTGGACTAGCTTTACTATCTTTTCTTTTAATGATGTTCCAATACTTTTGGTATTGTGGTACAGATTTTAATTCTTGCTCAAGTCTTCCCTAAAAAAAAAAAAGAGTTTAAAAGAATCATCAAGTATTCGAAACATGATTAAAAACCTTAATTTTTTTACGTTCATAACCTTTGGATTGAAAATAACTTTTGAATTAAAGTTTGGCAAAAGCAAACAAAAAAAAAACAAACATACAGGTAGTAAACAGCACCACATCGGCAAACTGATGAGCTTTTGAACTTGCTCTCTGATTAAATCTACCTCCTAAAAAAATATCACAAGATTTTTATGAATTCTTGAGATAAACATTGATTAACAAACTAAGAATTTCTTTCACATACCAAACTATTGAAGCATCTGATCAGGAAAATCAGGATTATAACACACTCTTTGAGGGAATACTAAAATTTAATTAAATATGAAATTAAACAATAAAATATTAATTAAAAATGCTAAGGTTTAACATAATAAAACTTTTTTAAAAAACTAGCTGTTTGATGATATTCACCCCTTCTCCTTTGACAGCAATTTCAAGTACTTTTTGGAAGAAAAACTCAAAGTGTTCTTTATTTGTCTTAAATACCTGTAATTAAATACCAAAAATTATACATGAGCAATTAAATAACTGCTAACAAGATAAAAAAATTTTAAAAAAATAGAAATTTGTTCCCCATACTTGGGGAACAGAATGCCCAGTATTTTTTTACAGGAAAATTTGCCTTTAATTAAAAACTCCTATTTGTGTTTGTAACACTAGGCAACAAAAATTTGTTTCAATCTATTATTTAATGTTTTTTTGATTATTCAACAATTTTAATGGAGAAGTTTATTTTCGTGTTGCTTTAGGCATTTAAGTTGTTTAAGTGAATGATTTTTTTTCTTTCATGTAACTGATTATTGATTACTTTTTCTTTCCTATATTTTTTAGGGAACTTAAAAGTTGTTAAATTACTTATTATAATGGCTTCTAGATATTGTAAATTACCAGTAAACTGCTTCCGCTATGTTATCTTTGGCTGTTGTAAATCAACATTGGAAGAGAGGCACCAAGAAGAGGATGCCATTTGCAGTAGAGAGCCAGCAAATCACCCAAATGACTGTTACTTTTGCATGGTGGACTTTATGGTTATAAAAAAAGTTATATAAAAAGGTTAAGGACAAGAAGAAGCTGTTCTATTCAAACATATCATCTTCTATTGCAATGGGACTGTTTCAGGCATTTGGTATCTCACATCAACTTGAGCAATAGCAGCTATTTGTTGATAGCTCTACAAAGGGTTTAAAGACTGTACTACTTCAAAATAGAAATAAACATTCTTCCATACCAATCGGACACAGTGTAAACTTACACAAAGATTATAATAATGTTAAGATTTTGCTGCAAAAGATCAACTATGATTACTAACAGTGGGATGTGTGTGGATATTTCAATATACTTGGTTTTCTTCTTGAACTGCAAGGAGGATTAACTCATTGTAGGACAGAAAAGACATTGTAAATCACTCCAAAGAGAATGGGCTGGAAAAAAAGATTTGCAGCCAGGGTTCTACAATGTGAAAATCGTTGCTCAAGTACCTGTGGACAAAATTCTTCTGCCTCCATATAAAATTGGGCTTGATCAAACTATTTGTCAAGGCACTGACAAAACATTTAAGGAGATCACAATGACGAAACATATAAGGAAATCAGATCAATCTTTCCTAAACTATCAGACGCCAAAGTTTTAGCTGGTGTGTTTACTGGACCACAGGTAAAACAGATGTTTGCATCAGAAAAAGCAAAAAAAAATGGTAGAGAGAGAAAAAAGAGCCTGGGTTGCATTCAAACATGTTCTTTCCGATTTTTTGGGAAACAACAACAGTGAAAACTAAAGGGAACTGGTTAATAAACTACTTGACAGTTTATGAAAATTCAATTTCAAATTCAATGTAAGTAAATGTTAATTGCAATTTGTCTATATAAATACAGTGATTTTGTTTATTAACCAATGAAATCACCTGGAATACACTAAATATTGCTTATCTCCACAAAAGTTATGGCTAGACAAAAACTGAAGTGATTTTCGAAGTTAGCATGCAAAAATTTATCTAAAAACATCAAAACTTCAAATGAAACCACACTTTCATGAAAATTTGTTGCTTAGTGTAGTTTATCTTTTCCAGCATGCACTAAAGACACTTTACCTTACAAATCAAACTTTACTCAATATTTTCCATTGAAGTAAATTGCAATGAAATTCTTAAAACTTTTTATGTAAACTTTTTATAACTGTGTAGCACAAATGGTTTTCTACATAATAGATTTATAATACATATCATATAATGCAACTTATATAACACATAGACATAATATACAACTAAATGCTAAAACCTCACCTCCCATGGTGGTGCTCGTTCTCTGCATTTTTCATTAACTAACAAGCATATAGATAAAATATGATTATCTGTTGCATCTTCATTAAAGTATTTCCATAAGAAATTTTCTAAGTATTGACTGAACTCCAAAAGCATAATTCTTTTGATTGGAAATTTATAAGCCAATAACTCTTGGTTATATATCAAATCAATCATCTAGAGAGATTATAAGATTAAAACGTAATATAAATATAACAAGCTGCATATATATATTTATATATATATATATATATATATATATATATATATATATATATATATATATATATATATATATATATATATATATATATATATATATATATCTTAGGGCCCTGCGAATCGGCATTTTTAGTTTCGAATCGAACCTCGAATCGAAGCAGGTCTTGATTCGCGAATCGAATCGAATCACGAATCGAATCACTAGTTAAAAGAAATTTAAGTTTTTTATCTTTATTTTTATGTATACTGTACAAAAGATTACAAAACTTGAATGTTATTTGAACAAACTCTTTTAGTTACTTCTAGCCCAAATTAACCGTTCTGCATTTCGCTCGGAAAGACTGTTGCGTTTACTGTCGATCACTCCTCCTCCCACAGAGTTAACTCTTTCAGACGAACAATTTGTAGCTTGAACAGCAAGAAAATCATTTGCAACTTTTGATAATAAAGGGAAAGTGTTACGTTTGTTTTTCCAGTACAGAATAGAACAATCTGAACGTCCCAACGTTTTCTCTTCGATGTATGCAGTAGTTTCAAAATGTAATTGCTGATCTAAAGTTCTTTTCTCTGGTAGAGTACGATTTTTAGTGATATGTTCAAACATTTTATCAAAAATTCCATTTGCTTCAGATAACAAATTCGCTACTTCGAGTTGAATTTCAGCGGGTATCATAGTAATATTTAAACCGTGTTTTTTTTCAGATGTCAGATAAGATTTTACGATATGTTTCTCTACCAAAAGTAAACATTTCTGATTTAAATCGAGGGTCTAAGAAAGTAGCGGTAAGAAAAACGTCTTCACTTAAATCAAACCTCATTTCCAACTGCGTAATAAGATCGTCAACAAATTTACCCATCCCTCTTTTATCCATCAAGCGAAGATAAATTTTTAAAGTTGTAATGCACGGATAAACTAAACTAATGCTTACGCTTTTTTCCGCACTTAGTATAGTAGTGGCTTCAGATACTGCATTAAAAATAGGAGCGACTGTTGTTAATAATTGCACTTGTGTTTCAGTTCGACAAGTCGGTGGCACTTTCATACAGTTTTTTTTTGTGTGAACACTCAACTAGAGCAATCTCTATAGAATCATTTTTTTTTTAAATCCATTCCAATAAGTTAGAAGTGCTGTTAAAGCGCGTTTCCACAGCCATTGGAGGCTTTGACTCATGTTTTCCTTGAGAAATCTGATACTTTTTGAGAGCTGCCTGTCCAACTGAGGATCAGTGAAAAAATCCTACTATTTTATGAGCCTTGCTAATTAATGTAACAAGAATTGGTTGGTTGTGTATAGCTGATTTCACACAAAGTTGGAGTTTATGAGCACAACAGCCTAGCCAATCAATCCCAAGAAGTTTAAGTGTGCATGGCATACTAGGAATAGTATCGGTTGTAGCTCGGAAAATATTATCTGAAGTCAAGTCAAATTTTGACAGCACGTTTCTTAATTTTTCTTCAGTGGAAGTAGCTTTGTGACAACCATTTATTACTTCCAGATTTACAACTGATAAACAGCATGATTCTAAAACCCAAGAGGATGAAATAAAGTGGCAAGTAGAAGCAAGAAAGTTATCGCCATTGTCGGCTTTAAAGTGATCAAAAGTGATGCTAGGTTTGGAGATTAACTGGCTTTTTATACTTTGTTGCAAATTAATATATAAATCATCGACCATGTCACATAAATTTCGAGATAAAGTGGTCGGGTGTGGTGGATGATATTGCCCTTGAGTAAGCACCGAGCACAGATTAATAAAGCTAGATCCAGAAGTTGTCTCAAATGATCTTCCATCTTCAATTACAAATCGAGGCACTGCACGGTCGTAGTATTTTTTAATAACTGTATCTATTGGAGGTCGAATAAAATACGAATTTAACGAGGAACTTGATGATTGCCCGATTGTGTTATCGGAATTCTTTTTTCTTTTAGTAGCAGATGTGCGCTTTTTTGTTGCTTCTACGTGTAGTTTTTTATGGTCACGTTTTAAATGGTTCCATAGATGAGATAAAGTTCCAGTTTTCTGAACAGAATACTTTTTGTTGCAATTTTCTTGTTTGCATTGCCAGAATACTCCTTTTATTTCAAAGAATTCTTTAACTGCCAATTTTTTAGAAGTCACTTTTTAGCTTAATGTGAAAATAGCTTGATGTAGCACAAACAAAAAGTATCGAATTTAAAATTACATTAGTGAAAGCGAAGTCAAACATTAACGATGCAAAAAATAAAACCTAACTTTTGCGTTACTAATTTGCGTTCCGCTCTGTTTAAATCCCTAATCGACAATTAATTTTAATGAAAAGTATGTTTACGTTCCAAAATTACTCTACCGCAGAATTTTCTCATAACATAAATGTTGATATTTTGAAAACTTTTTAACGCCGTTTGCATAAAAACATAAAGTAATTTAAATAAAAAAATGATTCGAAAAACTCGAATCATTTTTTTCGAATCGAATCTCGAATCGAAGCGACATTTGATTCGCGAATCGAATCGAATCGAAGCGATTCGCAGGGCCCTTATATATATATATATATATACATATATATATATATATATATATATATATATATATATATATATATATATATATATATATATATATATATATACATATATATATATATATATATATATATATATATATATATATATATATATATATATATATATATATATACATATATATATATATATATATATATATGGCCGCCGAGAGGGAGGGTGGACGATGAAGATTCCCGGGGCCCCGCGTGTGTACAAACAAATTTTTAAAGTAATTTTTAAAATATTTAGATAGTTTTGACTTTTAAAAGATTTAATTAACTTTTATTTTTCATTTACAATGACCAGAGCACGCTTCTTTTGGTCCTGAGTATGTAATTGATCATAATTAGGGCCCCTTAAGAAAACTTCCCCTGGGCCCGAAATTTCTCTTGGCGGCCATGTGTGTATATATATATATATATATATATATATATATATATATATATATATATATATATATATATATATATATATATATATATATATATATATATATATATAAATGCCTTTTGAGGATGCAAATTGTTGTGTTTCATCGGCTGTAAAACAAGATCCATTATCGCTAATAATTTCGTAGGGTGCTCCAAATTTGCTAATTAGTCTTCGCAACCTTCGTGTTTTTGGATTGGTTAGTATTATATATTCAATTATTTTTCCCTTGGGAATAGGTATAAATATCATGGTTATGGGAGTATCTTCGCACTGCACTTATTCACTTCTCTTCACTTCACAACAGACCCGAGCACTTCATGTACAAGCTCTGATCTTCAATCTCTTCTTTGTAATTAACTATATTGTATATTAATATTTAAAATAAATAATTGAACTCGTTTTACAAGTCCATTCTTAAGTAAAACAATATGGAGTCAAAAATAATAATTCCCGATTTAACAATTGCCGTCTTCTCTTTGATAACTGTTCCCAATTAAGTTACATTACGCTATCATTATGTAAAAAATTAAATTTAAAAACAATAGATTCTAAAGAAATTCATATTAAAACCTTTGGAAATAATAATACAAACGAAATTTTAGATTAAAGTTTATGTTCAAGGTAACGACGATGTTGATATTGAAATCATATGTTTTGTAAAAGAAATTTGTTCTCCGTTAAATGGCCAGTACATAGAAACCGCGTTTTAAAATTATAATCATTTAAAATACTTAAAGTTAGCAGACCATCATAGAAATAATGAACATTTAGAAGTTGATATTTTAATAGGTGCCGATTACAATTGATTAATAATCGAAAATGAGATAATAAGAGGATTTGATGGCCCAATTGCAATAAAATTTAAGATAGGATACTTAGTCAGCGGTCCTATCGCGGTTAAGAATAATAATAAAGTAGATTGTTCTGTTCTGCCTTCGCAGGTCTTGAAAGTCGAAGCAGAATTACATAACGATAAAACGTTTTTAATAGATAAGTTTTCAACTACTTGGAATAAAAGTGAAGATAATATTAGCGACATTCTAGTTGTCGAACATTTTCGCAAAAGCATTAAATTTGAAAACAATAGGTATACTGTAGAACTACCCTTTAGGGAGAATCATCCTTTGTTATGCGATAATTGAAATTTATGTTTAAAGAGATTCAAATCATTAGAGAAAAAGTTTTTAAATGATGCAAAGTTATTTGATTCATACAATGATATTATAAAAGAACAACTATTAAATGGAACGATAGAGCAAGTTTCAAGTCATAAATCGAAGGTCGGACTTATTCATTATTTACCTCATAGACCATTTATAAGAGAAGATAAAGTTACAACTAATATGCGCATTGTATTTGATGCGAGTGCGACAATCTCAGGTCCCTCGCTAAATGATTGTTTACATGCAGGTCCTTCTTTAACAACTCTACTAAATGGAGTTTTGATACGTTTTCGTGTAAATAAGATAGCATTTATTGCAGATATTGAAAAAGCCTTTTTGAACATTCCAATATCTGAGAAACATCGTGATTTCATACGATTTTTATGGTATGAAAACATTAATAATGTAGATATAAAAAATTTAAAAGATCATAAATTAGCAACATGTAGATTATGTCGAGTTTTATTTGGAGTCACTTCTTCTCCTTTTCTTCTATCAGCAACTTTAATTAGCCATGCGGAGCGTTATCTAAGCTCCGATCCAACATTTGTAAGTCGATTCCTAAATTCTATTCACGTTGACGATTTGAGTTTTTGCTCTGATTCTGTAATTGAATGTTTTAAGTTTTATGAAAAATGTCGTTCCCGGCTAGGTGAAGCTGGTTTTAATTTAAGAAAATTTGAATCTAATTCGGTCGAGCTAGTTAAGTTAATAAATGAAACGACTTTTCAGAGTCAAAATATTACTAAAGTGTTAGGTTTAACTTGGGACAAGAAACTAGATTCATTTATCTTTTCGTTTTCTGAATTACTTAAAGTTGCCATCCCTTTTCCAACAAAAAGAGACGTGCTTAGTTTTACAGCAAGTTTTTTTTCGATCCCTTGGGACTAATCAGCCCAGTAATTGTGCGCTTAAAAGTTTTATTTCAACAAATTTGCATATCTAAAATAGGATGGGATTGTAAAATTGATAAAGATTTCTTAAAAATACGACAAGATATTTATAAGGATTTAAGTTCTGTACAGTTTATTTGTGTACCTAAATGTAATTTTTTTCGAAATCGAGTGCAAGTTGCACGCGATTTGAACTGTATGGTTTTAGTGATGCTAGTTTAAAAGCCTTTGGGTGTTGCATATATTTGAGATGTATTTTTTATGAGAACGAACAGTGTTCCTCTCTAGTCACTTCAAAATCTAGAATAGCCTCGCTTAGTAAATGTACAATACCTCGATTAGAATAAAAAGGTTGCTTACTGCTTGCAACACTTATGTCAAAAGTAGTTAAGGAACTTTCATCAATCATTCTTATTTCTAAAATTAAATTAATTTCAGATTCTTATATTTGCTTACATTGGATAAAAAGTTCTAATAAAATATATGAAACATTTATTCAAAGCCGTCTTGAAAAAATTAGAGATTTATTTGACTTTTCCTTTTGGGATTACGTCGAAACAGATCGTAATCTTGCGGATATTATATCACGAGGTGCTAGTATTGAAAATTTAACTAATAATCAGTTATGGTTTAATGGACCGAAATTTCTTTATACTCCAAAGATTTGGCCTTCCTTTGATCAAAATAAAATAATCGACCCTCCAGAGGAAACAAAAATATTACTTATAACTAATGAATTGTTCATAGATTTAAAGTTTATTGATATAACTATATTTAATTCATATTCCCGTTTAATACGAGTAACAGCTTACGTAATAAAATTCGTATCTTGCTTAAAAAATACGCAAGTACGAAAAGACAATCTTTTGCTTTCTTCCTTTGAATTAAAAAACGCCAAAATAATTTGGATTAAATTTATCCAACAAAACATACGTAGTTCTAAGAATTATAAACAACTCAAAAATGATTTAGGATTTTTCTTTGATAGCGAAGGAATAATAAGATGTAGAGGGCGACTGTAGAATGCTCCAATTAGTTACAATATTAAATTTCCAATATTTCTTCCAAAGGAAAGTCTCTTTACTGAATTAATTATTTTACATTGTCATGAAAATGTAATGCACAACGGCGTAAAAGAAACGCTCAACCAATTAAGAATGGAATTTTGGATTCCAAAAGTTAGAAATTTAATTAAAAAGTGTTTTTTGTGTCGAAGGTACGAAGGCAAAAAGAGCTTGATACAATGGTAGAGTACCATTGAAAAAGCCCTACATCAGCAAAGTAAACAAAGCCAAAATAATGCATTTTAAACTACACAATGCCTGTTTTTTACGCAAAAAAAGTTTTCATCCACTTTACAAAAATCAAATAAAATTTTTATGCAAACTCAATTTGCAAGTGTTTTAATATCTTCTGTTTCAACCATAAGCTTTTATTACCTCATGCAGTCTGTTTTTCATAGTATCAACTCATTTTTGGGTAATTTCTGGAGTGATTGAGCCCCACTCTTTCATAATTACTGATTGGAGTTGTTGCCGATTCCTCACATCATGGTTCCTAATTCTTCTGCCCTTTTCATCCCACAGATGTTCGATAGGATTTAAATCTGGAGATTTTGGGGGTGTATGAAGTTGCTTAGCTAGTTTAAATATAAGCCATTCCTTGACACGTTTGGCTGTATGTTTTGGATCGTTATCTTGCTGAAAAATAAATGGCTAAGTAAGTCCCAATTTGTGGGCACTTTCTTCCAGATTACTTTTTAGAATGTTTAAATACAAATTTTGATCCATCAATGAAAACCAAGTTTCCTACACCTGAAGCACTCATACAGCCCCCCGCTAAAACACTTCCTCCACCATGCTTCACCATTGGACACAAGTTTTGTTTTTTAAATGCTTCATTTGGTTTTCTCTAAACTTTAACTCTTCCATCTGATGAAAACACATTAAATTTTGACTCATCGGTGAAAAGGACAGATTCCCAGAATGTTTGTGGTTCATTAATATAAAGCTTTGCAAAGTGTAGTCGTTTGGCTTTGTTTACTTTGCTGATGTAGGGCTTTTTCAATGGCACTCTACCATTGTATCCAGCTCTTCTTAAGGTTATTCTAATAGTTTCAGGATCCACTTTTAAATTTTAATCATTTTGCAGCACTGCAGCAAGTTTTGGAGCACTTATTTTGGGATTCTGGATGACTCTTCTTAGAATAGCTCGCCAATGCAATACATCAATCTTATTTGGATGCCTTGTACGTGGTTTATCAGCAATGTTTTTGATGGTTTGGTATTTCTTGATAAAGGACTGCACAGTTGAACATGGTTTTTTACTATTTCTCCTATATTTCACTGTGATTTTCCCTCCTTCCATAGTCTAACAATAAGTGACCGAATTTCCTCTGCAACTCTCATTTTTAATAATTATTCTGACAAAAATTAAAAATATAAAAGATTCATATAAAGAAAAAATAATACAAAAATATTACTAAATCTATATATATAAAAATGTTACTATATATATAAAAATGTTACTAAATCTATATTATAGCTTTTATATACTTGGAGAATTGTATAAACATGTTAACAAATATGGGTAAAAGATGAATATATATATATATATATATATATATATATATATATATATATATATATATATATATATATATATATATATATATATATATGCCTTAACATAAAAAGTCTTCAACTTTATAATTGTAATTCAGTTACGGAAAGAGCATGAACGTTCAACGGCGTTACAGATTTAACAATATCAATATTTTTTACCTGTGAAAATGATAAAAATGTTGAAGCGGTTTTTAATGATGATATTTGAGGGATATTTTTGGAAAACTATCCGGTATAAATGAACAAGAAAATTTGTAAAGGGAGATTTATTGGAGAGATCACTACTATCATTTTGTCGATATGATAATAGTTATCTCTCCAAAAAATTTATTTATTTTGCGAGAAAGCTAAAATGCTGGCCAGTTTTAAAAGCCTTATTATAATCTATTTTTCTATGCCCTTAATATATTTAGTGTCCCTCCTTAATTTTTAAATAATAAAAACATTTATACATAAAACCTTAAAAAAAGACTACTTATAAATTTTCCTTTTCAAAGAATCTCTTCTTCCTAAATGGGTGTCTCCCAGGGTAAATGCGTCTTCTCCTTACAACTATGTTTAGGCTATTTCTAAATTGGTTTAAGAAAGAAACCCGAGAACCCCACCCAAACTATCTCCCTGACAAAAAATTCCCCTGGAAAAAATCCGCCCCTCCCCTAAAAAAAAGAAAAAAAACAAAAAAAAAAAACAAACTTTTGTTTAAATTAAAAGATTGCCTCCTCCCGCTCCCCCCAAGTCCTAACCGTCAGTTGCTGTGTGTACTTTTTTTTGCATGTTACCCCTAACAATCAGTCGATATATATGTACACTCCGCTGCATTAATTCCAAAAAAATCAGTCGATAAAACAAAAATAAAAAAGCAACAAGTAAATTTAAAAATTTACACATTAAAAGCGGTATCAGGAAAAAAGTTGATACAATGATAAAATGACAGTAAAGCGAATCTAAATATATAAAAAAAAACTATTTAGGCATTTTTCCTGGGAGGTTTTTTCAGGAGAATATTTTTTTGATACCGTCTGAATTCTATACGTTCCGTCATTGAAAATTTTTAAAAAGATAACTGTTCCAGCCTAAGACTAGTAATATATTTCCACGTTGGCCTTCCAGTTTTCCAATCCGAATTTTAACGAATATTCGCCAGTTCATATTACCCCCCGTATCTTCATTCGTTAGACGTCATTTATTTGGAAATAGTTAAAAACAACTCTTTACGTTGAGTAAGAAAATTTTAAAGCGTTTGAATATTACTATGAAAAGAATAGTGAAGAGAGACCTCGCCCATTTAATATATCTGCAGAATTATTAAAAACAACAACAACAACAAAAAATAGCACCTTTTTCTTTTAAAGCCAGATTTTTCAATAGCTAGCTAAACAAGCTACGATCTCTTAATTCTCTATTTAACCGTTAGGGCTCTATTTAACCGCTTAACTTAAGCGGTTAACTTAAGCGGTTAAATAGAGCCCTTAAGCCTTAAGGGCTCTATTTAACTGCTTCAGTACTGTTTTTCTTCTAGTTAAGTCATCCTTTCATCGTTTCTCGTCATTGTTTCTCCTATTTTAGTCATCTTTTCATACTAGCACTTCACCAATTAAACAAAATATTAAAACATCCTCTATTAACTATATTATAATTTTTTCCTTTAACTATTAACTATATCAAGTTCTTAGTTTTCGTATGATTTATTATAGTTAGTAAATGTTTGAGTACAAACACAGAACTAACATTAAATTTCGAGTACTGACACAGAACTTAAAATAAGGATGATTGTATTTGGATTACAATTGTTAGTTATAGCTTTCATATACTTGGAGAATTTTTGTGAGGAGATTTTTTTAAGTTTAGATAACTTGTTCTTAATTCAGTGTGATCATGATGATTTCCTAATTGTAATCGTTTGTGGGTAAATCAATTTTTAATTATGACAGTTGTAACAATTTTAATTGAAATTACGTTACATAACTGATTCAAGTTACTATTCTTAAATCATTCCTTCAACTTCAAATATCAAAATTTTTTCACATGTTCTACTTTTTCTTTAATTATGTTACAAACTGATCGTTTAATTACCTTATGTTCCATAAGTCCAACTACTCTGTGTGAGACTTCAAAACCATTTAAATGATTGAGGAAACTAATTAAATTACTATCAGGGTCTTTACAAACATTTAGCTGAAGATTCATTTTCAAGAAAGTTCATTAACGCATTTTGGACAAATTTGGCCGACGAAAGTGTTGGAAAATTTCTAGTAGAAAGAAGTTTAGTTGCTTCAAAGAATGGCGCAAGATTATAGTGTAAAATTTCTAGGAACTTCCAATCTTCTGATAACAGATTTAATTTCTTGAGTTTACTAACTTGTTTTTCTGTTAACCCATTGATAGTACCAGGATCTATAGGAATTTTATTATAAACATTTTTAGCTTTAATTATCTTACTAATCATTAAAAAAAGTTGAGTTCCAACGTACATGAAAATCTGATGATAAGTTATTTATTTTTAGCCCCTCTTTCTAAACCTCATCAAAAACAAATGATTGCAATATTGAAGACCTTTTAACGAGAGCTAAAGTTTTTCTTAACCTAAATAAAATGATGGATGAAAAGTTAAATAATTGATTAACAGTTTCATCTGTTGATGCTTCTTCCTCCTCGCTACTTTTATCATCATCCGAGCTCACATTTTCCGCGTCATAAGTGCACGCATTTTCTACTTGATTGTTTACATCGTGCATTTCAAGGTGTTCGTCCGACGATATGTTTTCATTAGACTCGATATCGCTTTCATTGTAGTTATTGTAATAAATAAGATCCTCGTCGATATCTGATGTGCCATCTAATAGGTTCTGTGATGGTTCGGCCCAAAACTTTATTTCATGATTTAAAACGAGATTTAAGTTATGACAAAAGCATGAAAGCCGTAAAGCTATAGATTTTATCGCCTTTTAAATGTCTTCAGCGTTGTCTGTTGTTATTGAAATAACTTGAGTATCAATTTCAAGTTTAGTAATTTCTTTTTGCACGAATTCTGTAAGTCTACTACTTAATTGTCTTCCGTAAAATCTACGAAAGCAAACTATACTTGATTTGTATTTAAACTTCTTTGTTAAATAATGCGCTGTTATGCAAAGCCAATAGGATCCAACCCTATTTTTCCACAAATCAGTTGCTAGAGCAATATGGGTAACTGACTTAAGTTTAGCTCTAAGATCGTTCTTGTATTGATAGTATTGCTTTCTCAATCGCTTTGCTATTGTCTTTCGATGAGGTGGCTTGTAAAGCCGGGCAAGAATGTTTAGAAGGCGTTGCATACCAGATTTATGAAAATCATTAAAAGGACGGCCATCTTGAATAATGCAATTTATTACGGCTTCATCCACTTCATCTTTGTTCTGCATCCCAACTAATTTATCTGTGATAATAGCTGATCGTTATGAAACTTTATTATTACGTTTATAAAATTCTTGTCGTTAAAGTTAATTGATGTAAGTTATGAGTCAAGTCATACGCTATTTTTGTAGTTGTCGTATTTACATTTTATGACTTGACTAATAACTTAGTCAAGTCGTACGCTATTTTTGTACATAATTACGCCCTCGAGAATTTTTTGTTTCTGTATAAAAGTTGTAAAAGAATTGAATAAAAAACAGTAGAAAATAAAAGTAAACAAAGCTGTTGTATTTACAAGCTATTTCGGCAGTATGGCATCCATGGCAAAAATGATTGGAAAATTTGATGGATCTGGAGATGTTGTAGTGTGGTTGAAAAAGATCAAGCTGGTGGGAGAGCTGCAAAAGTTGGGCGATCTTTCATTAATCATTCCGTTGTTTCTTGAAGGCAGTGCGTTCGCATTATATGAGCAACTTGGGGAGAGCCAAAAAACTTCCGCTAAGGATATTGAAAAAGCCCTACTAGATGCATTTGCAGTTGATGGTTTCCAAGCTTACGAGCAGTTCAGAGATCGGAGATGGAATGACGGTGAATCTGTCGATGTGTATTTGGCCAGTTTGCGTCAACTTATGAATTTGGCCGATATTGAAAGCGAAGAATTATTGCTAAGAGCGTTCATAACTGGATTGCCGGGTGAAATTTCGAAGCAGCTACGAGCACAAGTGAAAATATTTGGGATCAGTTTACAGGATGCATTAAACCATGCAAGAGTACTCATGACGGAAAAAACAAAAGAAGAGTATGTTTCAACAACTATCTCTGAGTTCCATAAAAATGTTAAGAAACCATCCACTACTGATGTTATCTGCTACAACTGTGGCAAATCTGGACATGTTGCTCGAATCTGTTTTTCGAAGAAACAAAATGTCAGTGATGGGATAAAATGTTTCAGGTGTGGAAAATCTGGACACGTTGAAGAATGTGTTCGCAATTGTTGCCAATGTAATTCAATTGATCCAGCACCAGTAAAATGGGAAAATGGAGTGCTAGATGTACCAGACACATGGTATAGAATTGCTTGTGATGTGACTCACTATAAAGGGTCGCCATATTTAACAATGATTGACTGTGGACCAAGTCGGTTTGCAGTTTGGAGAAAGTTGCCGTGCGAAGATACCAAAAGTGTAGTAAATCAATTGGAATCCGTATTTAGGGAGCATGGCCCACCGCAAGAACTGTTGATGGATAATGGAGCGGTGTTTAAATCCAAAGAATTTTCAAACATATGTGAAAAATGGTGAGTAAAAAGGAAGTATAGATGCGCATATAGACCTTCAGGGAATGGGATAGTGGAGCGTAACCACCGCACAGTAAAACGAACAGCTGCGAGGGCACAAATATGTCCGTTACTAGCGGTATTTTGGTACAATGCAACACCAACGGTGGGAACAAATGAGAAATCTGCACCTGCTTCTCAGAAAAATATGTACGTCTGGCGTCTACCAATTCAAGAGGAGAAAAACACTGAAACTCAGGAAAGATTACAACGAGTTATGGAAACTTATGGAATTGGAGAAAAAGTTTACGTTCGCCCTCGAGAATTTTTTGTTTCTGTATAAAAGTTGTAAAAGAATTGAATAAAAAACAGTAGAAAATAAAAGTAAACAAAGTTGTTGTATTTACATTATCTTGAACAAGTAATTTTTTTTGAGAATTGTAAAGGTACTCAGATTTTTTATGAACATGGAAAATATGTTTTCGCAGATTTGGTTCAGGTCCACACACAAGGTTTCCATTCTCCGGGCACATCAAACATACTTATTTGTGTTGGCAAATGAAAATAGGGTCTTAATAGGCAATGCTTTTATTTTACGGACTGATTTTATAACTTGATCATCGTCGGTATCAGAGTTCGAACCTACAGCACAAACAATAGTTTATAAAAATATATTTCAAGTATCAACGCAAATTAAAGACTGATACAAATACATGACTGTACGACAAGTAGTTATTCTGGGTCATTTACTTTCTTTGACCTTTCTATTTTCATTCGCAAGTTTATCTTGATATTTAAATAAAATTTACAAACATACCAGAATATGTAATATTGTCACCAGATAGGCGTCTTGCTTCAACAGTTGGCGTGTTTGTTTCAGATAAAGACAAAAATTTCTGGCGAAGTATGTTAATAAAGTTTTGCGTTCCAAATAAAGGTCTTTTGACCTTTCTGCGAAAACATATTTTCCATGTTCATTATCGCAATCGTCTTCTTTGGTCGAGAAAGAAAACATGTTACGAAGCAGTCTTCTCAGGCTTATGAACGTATACTTTATTGAAAAGATATCTCCAAAACAAAAGTTACAAACTTTGCTGGCATGTTTCTTTGATCCGAGAACTAACGAGTGTCTTAAAGAAAAAGAATATCAGGAAGCAGAAAGTAAACTGTTAAAAACATTTTTGAATACAATGCTCCGACAATATCCTCGAAGGTCAACGTTTATAAACACTTGTTAGCAAAATGACCAAAACCAGCCGAGAAGTGGTTAGTTATAAAATATTATGTTTTTAAATTTAAATATATTTAAACTTATTTAAATAATTTTTTAAAGTACTTTTATAAAAAGGTTTGCTTATTGACAAATATTATTACTCATTTTCATTTTTAGAAGAGACAGATTCAGTAGTTCGATTCGAACTTCAAGATTCACCTGAACAATCTGTGAACCACAAAATAGGATTTGCTAAACTTGCAACATTGTGCGGTGTCAATCTAAGCATAGAAAAAACACAATCAAAGCGAAATATAAAAGAAGAGTTATCTTTTTAATTATTCTTTAAAACAAAAAAATTGGAAGTTTGATGAACTTTGGTACAAATATGAAAAAGATATTCCAATATTAGCCTCATAAGCAAGAGTGGTTTGTACTTCGCCTGCTACTTCGGTAGGGCCCTAACCCTAACCCTAACCCTAACCCTAACCCTAACCAGAATCCTCATTCAGTGTTGCTAACTTTATTCATCGAAAAGAAAGATGTAACATGAGCTCAAGAAACTTATGTTACTCAATGCTATTTAAAGAGAAGATTTTGTTAAACTAACTTTAAAACTTGATATTTCATGTAACTCAGAACGAAAATAATTTGCTTATATAGTTTGTATTTTATATTTTTTATATTTCACTTATGTAGTTTGCATTTTATATTTTTATATTATGATGATGTGGAAGAAATTTTATACATTTTATTATGAAATATCTCTTTTAAAAATGCCAATGCGGGGTTCGGCGATTTGAGAAACCAAAAAAATTGTGCGATTACTTTAACACATTAACTTTTTTTTTTTTTTAACATATTGTTTATGTAGTTCCTAAACATTTTAGCATTTGAAAACAGGGCCGTGGTTAGGGTTAGGCTCCCCCACACCCCAGCGATTTATGAGGGTGTTTTTTTAATATAAATAGCTTTTCTTTTTTTAAGTTGTACCTAATAAGTGATATTTTTTGAAGATTTATTTGGCCATAAAACTACGGTTTATAAAATACGTTTCAAATGGAACTCAGTGATATGGTTAATTGCTGCCTTTTTCTTGCTTCAGCTATTGATTTTGTTTGTATAATTTTACATTGTTTATGTTCTTAAACAAAAGCAATCAAATCTTATTTGACTTTTAATTTGCTTTAAAAGTGTCAAAACTTTAGTTGTAATTTGTTTTAAAACACTGATTAGTTTTTTGTTTTTGTTTCAGACTTTTCATATAATTAGAATAAATTGGTCTGCATTTTACAATCATTTTCTAAATTTCGAATTAATATTCAGCGCGGTTAAACGAATTATGAAATATGTTTAGGGACGTTAGAGTTGATTAACAGGTTTAATTGAATTTTTTCCAATAACTAAAGTTTTCACAAAAACTGAATATTTTATTTCCTAAATAGAATTTATTTTTTGCGACAGAATTGCTTACTGTCATTATGAGATTTTCACTCTCCGCATAAAAATATACTTTTTGGAAAAATTTGTTTTGCACTAATTAATCTTTAAATTGCTTAATAATGCAAAAACAAACGTTGGACTTTTTTCCATTTTCTCTGGTGACAGAAAGCGAAAATTTGCGCCCATCCCCCTTCCCTTAGGCGGCCGACGCCAGTTAAGAAGTGGAAACCACTGAAGGCAACCTTTTCATCTTTTTGCATACTTCTGACGGCAACCGCCAGAGTTTTTCACCTTTTTGTTGGCGCCAGCCTCCAAAAAAAATTTCCAGCAGTGGCCCCCAATCGGAAGGCCGAAGCCACTGTAGGTAGAGGCAAAAACATTCTGCCCGTAAAAATATTTTGGGAGGCGGATGGCAATTCTTTGCACCTCCGAAAAGAGTTCGTGTTTCGTCATAATCTTACTTTGCCGCCAGAAGGGATTATTAACACTGATGCGTTATATCACCATAAAAAATAATGTTTGATCAAAAAGCGCAATATAAAGGAAATTTTCGAAAAAGTGCGCTCCGTCGGAAAAGTGACGTAGTCAAGGATTGGCATGGATAGGAAGCAACCCACCATGTTTATAAAACTTGCCCCCAATTTACTAAACCCCTCCACAAAAACGGTCCGCATACATGCAGAATAATTCCTAACATTATAACCCAGAAGTACCCAGAAGCAGGCAATTCTCCTTAATACGCTGTTTTTCTTACCAATCAGTATGTTAAAACAACATAAAATGACTTTGTTACTTGATAAAAGTAAATAAAATAACTTACTTTTTACTTACTTACTAAGTAAAGTATAGTATTTCAATGATAAAAATTTACATTTACTTGTAATGGTAACTAGTTTTTTTTTCAAATAGTTTTTATGTAAGTTGCCTATATTAATTTTTGTTACTTTTACGCATAAAAGTAATTTCATATTACGATGCAGTATTCACTTTTTAAAGTAAATATGACTTTTTTAAAACCTTATACTTACGTGAGTTCACTTTCAAAAATAATTTACTTTTACATGTAAAAAGTAAATTACATTTCGATACAAACTATTTGTATAAGTATAAATCTAAATTACTTTTTAAAGTAAATTACTTTCACGCGGCTTACCTTTAAAAGTAATTTACAAAAAGTAAATAACTCTTTTATGTAAACTACTTTTACTTGCAATAAAAAAATAACGCATTTTTAATAAGTTTTTAATAAGTTACGCATTTTTAAAATTAACTTTATGTAAGTAATTTTATATGTAATATAAGGTTATTTTTTTAAAAAAAGAATTAATTTAAAATGTAAATATATTTCATAATTTAATCTAAGTTATGTAAAGTAATTTTTTTTTAAAAGTAATTTTTTTTTTACATCAAAATAATTAAAAGTGCCATCCATAATGCTTTAATTTGTTTTTTACTTATTATTAATGTTTTTAATTTATTCAAACTTAAATTTAAACCTAAAACTCAAGAAAAGAATAAAATCAAATTAAAAAGCGAAAAGTTTTTAATTACAAAAAAAAAAATATTTCACTTTGAAGCGCTCAACTCGCAAAAATATTTCACTTTGAAGCGCTCAACTCGCAAAAGGTGAAAGATTGGTATATTGAAATGGAGAAGCATTTGACAGAATTTTTAATATCTGTTCTGCATATTACATATATGTTTGGTACAGTGTGGGTATGTCAAAAAATATTTTTTATGAGCTTCTTATTCTTAAATGTTTTGCTAATGTTTTCATACACTATGCACCTATGCAATTTAAACATTGTTTAAATACTAATTAGTTGATTGAATTTTATGTTTTCAGAGAATACCACGCAAGTACATTAGAAAAAGAATAAGATGCATGTTGTCAGAGGAGAAAGTATGTTTTGCAATTTATATGGTAACAAAAGACAAGAAATCTATCAGAGAAAGGCTAAAATCAATAACATACCTGTTAACATAACAGAATTAAAAGTTACAAAGATCCCTCGAAATTAGAAGAGATAAATAAGAAGTACGCATTTAGTTCTAAATACACAAACCAGTAAATAATTACAACTTAGCAAGAAGACCTCCTAGTTGCATATTTAATTAAAAGTAGTGTGATCCAATATTTTCTTGCTTACAAACAACAAGTTCGAAAATTGTCCCTGCGACTATAGTTGGAGTCTTGGCTTTGAAATTGACAAATCTTGGTTAGTTAATTAACTTGCTGGAGTAGACTGGATGAAAGGATTCATGAGAAGGTATCCATCAATTAGTTTATTCAACTTGAAAATATAAGTCTTTGATGAGCAACAAGCTTAAATCCAAATACTTTTAAAATTATAAAATGCATTGCGAAAACATAAAACACCCAACCGAATTTTTAATACAGATGAAACGGGAGCATCAATTGTATTGCAAACTCCTCATTTAGTTGCTCCTAAGGTAATAAAGCAGGTTCGACAAGCTGTATCTGCAGAATGAAGAGAAATGATCACATTTTGTGCAACAGTTTGAACAACTGGCAACACAACCCCACCAGTGTTTATAGTTCCTTGAGTTCGTTTTAAAAAAGATTTTTAAAAGGTGCACCAGAGGGCGTAGCTTAGGATTAACAAACCCTTTTGGTTGGATAAATAAAGTTTGTTTCATTGAAGCTTTGAAGCAAACTCCAGAATCACATTAACTGTATAAAGGATAGTCGAATGTTAATTTTACTAGACAATCATGAGTCCACTGCTCTTCTTGAACCAATTATGTTTTGCAGAGAGGACGAAATTGTATTTGTAACATACCAAACGCACTACACATATCGACTACAACCTCTTGTTGTAGGATTATACAGTGGCTTTCAAAAATATAGGTCACTTAGATTTTTTAGCGATAACTTAAATTATTTCCATGCATTTTTAAAAAAATAAAACAAAAGAAGAGAGATTTTTTTATTTTTATTTGGAATACATTGTTTAGCCAAAATAAAAAATTATATCGTTTTGGTACTAAAATCAATTAAAAAAGAAAGTCAGGTCAAAAAAATTATAATAAAAAAAATGTATTTTGCATAACCACCACGAGCTTTTATGAATACGTTTTGGTATAGATTCAATCAGACGCGTACATAATTCCATTGGAATTTCGTTCTAAATATTTTCCAGTGCAAGTTTCAATTGCGCAACACATTTTTCACATTTATAATAAGTTCTTGTCCATCCACGACCAAAATATTCGATGGGGCTCAGATCTGGTGATCGTGTTGGCTAGAATAGAAGAGAATAATGTTGCCTTTGAAACCATTCTTTCACAAAGTTGGAAGTATGTGCTGTTGCGCCGTCCAGTTAAAAAAATCTAGATTTTATGCGTTCTAAAAAAATGATCTAGCATAATGATCTAGGTAAAAGCTTCTTTTTCAAGGTCTCTTTGCATTTATGAAGTTAATTCTCCTTGTAAAAATATTTTGAAATCCTATCCTCTTTTGAGAAATACATCCCCGAATATCTATCGAGCCGCAACCGCCTTGTGCTCTTGGTACACAAAATCTTTCCTTATATCCCTGCTAGCACACAACGTTGAAAAAACGTTGAAATAACGTTGATCGACGTTGATCAACGTTGTTACAACGTTGTTTCAACGTTGTTTCAACGTTGTGTGCTTGCTGGGATTTCTCTGAAGCTAATCTTTTAACGATAAAACTTGAATTAACTACCTCAAAATATTTATTATACCACTCACTAAAATTGAGCTTTGACCAAACTTCCACTGACCAGTGAAGTTACACCATTTACATCTTTTTATTCTATCTGTCACCCTTAAAAGCAGTTTTCTGACAGCAACATAACAACCAATACTTTTTTGTTAAAACATTTTTAAAATGTGCTTTAACTAGCACTAACGTAACAAGCCTTGTTACTGAACTCAGCTGACAGTTCTCTGTAGCTAATTTTACGATCTTTCCTTACCCTTTGATACAATAATCCTTTGATCCCTAGAATTATGTTTTGACGGCCTGTTAACTTTTGGTGAATCTTTTACGTCATTTAAAAGTAAAAATGATCTTACTATTTGTCGTTGACTTTTTTTGTTATCTTTGGATAGACCGACTATTTTCCATTTACATCTGTAGAACACGATGAATTTTAGCACCCTTTAACTGTTAATTACTCAAAAAATAATTAAAAGATTTTTCTGATTTTTTTGTAAGAAAAAAGGGAAACTGAAGAAGGTTAGCTGTATTAATACTGATAACAATTTTTAACATGTTAGTCTCATTTAGATTATGTTATTCCTGGAAAAAAATTCAGAGGTTCTGATTTTATACCTCTTCTTATTCCAAAAGCAATTGGGAAGGACATGCAAGGTTTGGAAAACAGCTTCAACTGCAGCAATCAATTTTCTTGATTGTATTAAGTATTGCTTATAATTTCTTTCGGGTTGAAATAAGTAAACAAATATTTCAAAACTTTTAGAAAATCTTCAAAATCCTTTCTTGTCGCAAATTGATCGGTATTGTAATCTTCAGTTGGATCTTTTTTTTTTGTAGTGATATATATATATATATATATATATATATATATATATATATATATATATATATATATATATATATATATATATATATATATATATATATATATATATATACAGTTGTGGACAAAATAATAATAGTGGCTAGTAAAACAATGGTTTGTGATAATAATTTTATGTAAATTTAAATTAATAAATTTAGGCATAACAGTAATACAAACACTGAATATGGGAGTAAAAAATGTTGGTAACACTGTTCAAATTACTTTAGGGAAGTCCCGAATTTTATATACGAGCATATCTAGATTTTTAGGTTAAAATAGCATATCTGTTGTTTCCTATCAATTTATTTATATTAGCTTTTTGTTTATTTGTTTTTAGTAGGACTAATTAAAGGTAAGATTAATTTTTGTGTTAATTTAATGAAATATATAAAATAATCCTATAAATTTATTTTATAAATAGAAATTATGGGTCGTGCAAAGCATTGTAGTGCAGAAAAGAGACAACTAATTATTAAATTAAAACAAGAAGGGAAAACATACAAATTTGTTCAAGAGACATTAAGTTGTTCTCCTATGATGATTAGAAATGCTCTAAAATGGAAAAATGTAGGCGAAACAAGGGGCCGAAAACAAAAAACGACTGAACATAAAGACAGATTGATAAAACGTGCTGCTGTTGCCGATCCTTTTGTAACTTCCCGCCATATTAAAGAAGATTCAAATTTAAGTGTTTCTTCGAGAACAGTACGTAGGCGGTTAGTACAAAGTAAGTTAGTTGCCAGAAGCCCAAGAAAAGTTCCCCTTTTGAAAAAAAGGCATGTGGTAACAAGATTACATTTTGCAAAAATGCATGCAGATTGGCCTGTTTCAAAATGGGGTAATATTTTGTGGTCTGATGAAAGCAAAATTGTTTTATTTGGGTCAAGTGGACGCAGGATGTATGTAAGGAGGCCACCTAACTCTGCATACAAACCGCAATACACCATAAAAACTGTAAAACATGGCGGAGCAAAAATAAATATTTGGAGTTGTTTTTCTTATTATGGCGTAGGGCCAATCTATAAGATTGATGGTATTATGGTCCAAGGACCAAGACATATACCTTCAAATATTACAAAATATTATGTTGCCCTATGCAGAAGAAGATATGCCCCTAAAATGGGTTTGTATGCAGGACAACGATTCAAAGCATACCAGTCGCAGGTTAAAAAGTTGGTTCATCGAGAATAGGGTTGCAGTTATGGATTAGCCTGCATAGTCACCAGATCTCAATCTGATCGAAAACCTTTGGACGGATGTAAAAGAGGCAGTTTATAGTAGTGATCGACCGAAACCGAAATTTGAGCCGAAACCGAAAGTACCGAAATTTCGGTTCAGTAAAGCCGAAGCCGAAACTGAAATTTCGGCCGAAGCCGAAACCGAAACCGAAGTTTGAAAAAAAATGTTAAAAATCCCTGAACCTTATATGATCACCAAGTTAAAGCAAAAAAAACTATTTTACATATACCTAAGCAATCACCATGTAACATAATTTGATTAAAACTATAATATGTCAAAAAAAAAAAAAAAAAGTGGAATATGTCAAGACATTTTAATAATTAAAGTTAACAATTGAAATATTTTCTCTGCAGAATAAAATTGTTTCCATGTTTTCTGGCAAAAGTCTGTTTCTTTCATTTGAAAGAATGTCTCCAGCAGTTGAAAACAATCTTTCAACTTCGTTAGATGTTGGTGGAGGTGTAAGGAATCTCTTTGCTACTTTAGCCAAACCAAACTTTGCTTTTAATGTTGTTTTTTCTTCATACTCTTTCCAAAACTCTAAACAGCATGAAGATGTTGGGCTTTCTAAGTACTCGTTTAAAACTTCCTTTGCCAATTTGGAAGTTGGATTTTTGGACTTTGTATTTTGTGACTCTGCAATGATATTTTGCATCATTGAAGAAAACCCAGTGCTCTCAATAGACGTAGTTTTCATCACAGAAGTAGTTTCATTTTGGCTCAAAATGGAACTGTCTAATTCCAAAAAAACTTGTTTTTTATCAGCTTGAAAGGCTACTTGGGATCTAAAGAAGTGGTGCTTGAATCTGGGATCAAGAAGTGTTGCTATTCCAAAATGATCAATGGTTTCTATGTCCAAAAAACGTTCCTCCATTGCTTTCTTTAGAGCATTTTTCATGCCAATTACTTCTTCGTCATCAGAAGGAGCTTCAAATGACTTCAGGATAGTTGTCACAATTGGAATACATGCACTAATGCAAGCATCCTTTCCAGAGAGCGATTTGGTGGCTTCTTCGAAAATCGCTAAGATATTTACCAGTTTTTCACACAGGTTCCAATCCTGTACAGTGAACTCAATGCCGCTGGAAGGATGGATTAGCAGTGTGGTAGTAATTTCTGATTTCAAGTACAGAATTCTTTCAAGCATGTAATATGTTGAATTCCAGCGTGTTGGGACATCATTTTTGAGCCCGAGCCGGTCAAAATTGTTCATTTGAACCTCTTGTTGTTTGTAAAGCTCAGCAAAGAAGGAGTTTGAAAAAGAAGCATGAGTGCAAAGCTTTCGACATTTTTCTATCAAGTTTACAGCACTCTGGAGTGAAAAAATTTCTTTTTTAATCACTAGTTGAAGTGAATGATTTAGACACCCAGCAGACTTGTAAACACACTGTGGTTCTTAAAAGCTGCTTTTTATATTTGCAGCATTGTCTCTTAAGCAGACTGTGACTTTGTCCTTTAGCTCCCACTCTTTCACAACATTCTCGAGTCTTTGAAAAATATTTGAAGTAGTATGTTTTTCATCAAACTTGGAACATGACAGACAGAATTTGATCCGCTTCCATTTGTCTGAAATGAAGTGTGCCATCATGCCCAAGTACTCATGATGAAAAAATGACCAAGCGTCCAGAGAGATGGAAACAGTTTCAGCATTTTTTTCGTTAAGCACAACTTTCGTTGCAAGCTTAATCTTTTCATAGGCTGGATTGAGCATGCTTCGGTAGTATTTCTCGCTTCCAATGTCAAAGTGTGGTGTAAAAAGTGCATGATGGCGTAAAAATCCTGGATTATTCACAATTGACCAAGGCTGTAAGTCGAGAATAATCATTTCAAATATAGATCTATGAAACTTCAGGCCTTCTTCGGAGTTTGAATCAATTTTTGAGATATTGTCCCCCCAGCGAGGCACTGTAAATTTCAACATTTCAGTCCTCTGCCGTTTTGATCTGATGTCAAATAAGGGTATTGTTCATTTTTTAATTGTAAGAAGCTCAAGTTGATCTGAAGTTGGTATATTTTCAGTATTGTCGGTAGTTGTGAGTATTGCTTTTTCAGTTTGGAGATTTTTTAGAGCAAGCTGTGGGTGCCGACTTCTTAAATGTGATGAAAGTCCGCTAAGGGATTGAAGTTTTGGATTGTGCAATCCACGAGATATTTTCAAATGGCAGATATTGCAAGTTGCATATTTGAAATCACTGGCTGTTACGGTAAAATGATTCCACAAATAGCTTTTCTTTCGATTATTTTCCATTGTAAAATTTAGCACTGAGAAACTTTTGATGAAATTATTGATTTTGGTTACTTAACTTAAATGTTAACTTATTTAAAGAATGATTTGAGAATAGTAACTTGAATCAATTATGTAACGTGATTTCAATTAAAAATTCTACAATTGTTATATTTAAAAATTAATTTACTAACAAACGATTGAAATTAGGAAATCGTCATGATCCGACTCTAAATTTAAAAAAAGTTACCTAGACTTTTTAAAAAAAATCTTATAAATGTTTCGGTTCATTTCGGTTGTGGTTTGAACCGAAATTTCGGCCGAAACAGGAAAAGTAAAAAACTGTTGAAGCAAAAATTTCGGTTTCGGCTTCGGCCGAAACTTCGGCCGAAGCCGAAAGTTTCCGTTCACTAGTTTATAGTCAAAAACCAAAAAATCAGCAGGAGTTATGGCAAGTTGTCCATAATGCTTGGAACAACATTCCTTTAGAACGTTGTCAAAATTTGATTAACTCAATGCCGAAAAGATGCAAAGCTGTGATAAAAAACCGGGGGCATGCGATTAAATATTAATTTTTTACTATTGTTTAATTAAATTTATATCATTTTTTTGTTTATGAAATAAATTATTTGCAATATAACATTAAATAAATTAATACTACTATTATTATGTCCAACCTGTTTTTTACTCATATAATTATTATAAATAAAAGCAAAAATTTTAAATTTTCTACTAATTAGTTTATCATCTCACACCTATTTAATTAATAAACCAGTATTACAATTTCATTTTAAGTAACTGTTTAAAGATAATAATATTAATTCGTTAATTTTAATCACACTACTATTATTTTGTCCATAACTGTATATATATGGGCAATTCCATTTTTAACTTACGTTACACGCGCAACAACTTTATCAAATATTTGTATATTTAAACTTTAAATTAAATTTTTAGCTGGTTTTTATGAAAGCTGTCAGTCTAAAGAATAAAACAAGCTAAAAAGTTTTGAGTCTGGCCAAAAGAGGGCAAATTTAAATTTGCTTCGTGATAGATTTTCTAGAGTTATGTAACAAAACACTTATTTTCCGAAGCGCATGAGCAACTTAAAAAATTACATTTGGTATGTCAACTTTATTAATTTTTATTGAGTTATTCAAATAAGAAAATGTTACAGTTACTCGAATATTTTACTTACGCTTATAATTTTTATGTGCCGGTGTCGTACAAATTTATTTCCCCCATAAATTTATTTCCGAGTCGCTAAGTATGCAAACACTGTTTCGAACAGTGAAAAACGAGGGCTATGATGCTGGTGGGGCACATCAAGGAATAGTAAGAACACAAATTAAAATTAAAGCTTTATACTATTGGATGTCAATTACATCTGATGTGGAAGCATGGCTTAAGTACATGTTTATTACTTGTTTTTTACGTAGGTTACCTGTTTATTTTTCTAATAATATCAAGAAAATAAACATGTAACCTACATTAATAATATACACTTTAAATTTTATAAATTATATTTTTCTTATTAAATAATAGATAGTCTATATTATAGATCAAGACATGTAAACAATCCCACTGAGAAAAATGAGCTCTTCAAAGAGCTCTTCAAAGAGCTCTTTTTATAGCAATTACTGTTAAAAGAGCTCTTTGAAGAGCTCATTTTTCTCAGTGGGATGTCAGTCATTTGAAAAAATAAAAACAATTGCACCACAACTACACCCAATTCAGGTTTCTGAAAGATGGGCAGTTTTAGGACTTGATCTAATTGGTCCATTTACAGAAACATTAAATGGCAATAAATATGTTTTAACAATAACAGATTTATTTACAAAATGGATTGTTGCTAGGGCATTGCCTGAAAAATCTGCTGTTGCTTTAGCTACTGTTTTGGTTAACACTTTTCATATGTATGGTCCACCAAAAAAAGTAATCAGTGATCAAGGAAGAGAATTTGTAAATAAGGTAAATGCTAAAAGGTTTTCTAAAACTTTCATCTTCTTTGTGGTAGTTAAATTCTTTTATTATTTTTAATTTTTTTTGTTATACAGCTTAATCATAAAATTTTTCAATTAATGGGTATTAAACATTCTGTGACATCAGCATACCATCCTCAAAGTAATGATCAAGATGAACGTACAATTCAATCTTTTAAGCGTGCTTTAAGCAAGTATACTAGTAATGAGATGAATGACTGGGATAGGTTTGATAGTCTTTATAATTTTAACTCATTTTCTCTTAAATGTACAATTTCATTTATTATTATTTTCTTTTTTGATGATTTATATTAGTTACACATCTGCAATTGCTTATGGACTGAACATATCATGCCAGAAATCTACAAAGATGACTCCATTTTATCTTATGTATTTAAGACAACCTCCAGGTATTGAAGTGATAAATGTTCAGAATGAGACTGATGATAGTTTAACTAGTAGTTTTTCTGAAAAAATGTATGACTTTGCAGTAGAAAAGCTAGTTAATGATTGTAAAGCTGTAGAGAAAAAGTTAGAGAAAGTATAAAAGTTGCTCAAGAAAAGCAGTGCAAGCAACACATGAAAAAAGTTTCAAAAAAAAGGTGTAAAGATGTTTACATTTATAGCTAATGATCAAGTGATGAAGTTAAATGCTAGAAAGTGTGGTCGCAAAGGTGAGCCTTTATCTAAGGAGTGGTGGGGACCATATATTCTTACTGCTTTAAATGTGAAAGGTCAATGCACTTTAAAAAACCTTAAGGGTGAAATTTTAAAGACAAAAGTAAATGTTTCTCAGCTTAAACCTTATTATCCATGTCAAGACATAGAAACTAATATTCAACATCAAAAAGCAACTCGTTTAGATTTGTCATTCAGTAGTTACCCAGAAACAAATTTAGTCCAAAAGACTAGATCTAGTCAAACAATGTTATTACAAAATCAGTCAGATATTAAAAACATTGACCATATTCATTCTTATTCACCCAAAAATAGCATTACAGTTAGTTTATCTGTGTTTGAGAGTATTTTGAATCAAAACATGTTAACAGATATTGAAATTAATGCTGCTTAAGCAATATTAAGAAATTAATTTCCTGCTATTCAAGGTATGCAAGACACTTTATTAGGAACTAATCTTATGTTCAGCAAACAGTCACAGGAGATGCTACAAATTTTGCATGACGGATCTCTTCACTGGCTATTGGTTAGCACCCATGGTTGCAGTGATAGAGCTATTAAAATTTATGACTCAATGAAGAAACAAATGCCAACTTTGCATGTACAAAACCAAATTGTTTCAATTATATTGTTTTATAAAAATACAGTTATGTGTCTATAACAACCATGTCAGCAACAAATTGGAGGAATTGACTGTGGTTTATTTGCAATTGCATTTGCAGTAGATATTTGTATGGGAGAAAATGTTGCATCCATTTCGTACAATCAATCTGCGATGTGCCAGCATTTGCATAATTGCTTTAAAGCGAAGTATTTTACATCATTTCCAAGATCATATTTGGAAAAGACAGTTCATAAATGTGAAAGTAGTTCTACAATTTTTAATGTTTGTTAATGTGGATTGTCTGATAATATGTAGATTGTTGTGTAGATTGTCTAATAAAAGATTATAAGTTCAGTATAGATTAAAAAGTTATGCAGTTTAATAGCTGTAAAAATTATTTTCATGTTTCTTGTGAATCAGTGGCAGAAGCTTAAAAAATTAGTGCATGGAAATGTCTGTTTTGTATTATTTAATAATTAACTTTTAATATAGCTTCAGATTATTTTAGTTTTCTACTAATTAGACAAGATGCTGGTGTTTAGTAATTTTAATAAATCAGTGTAGCCTGAACGTATGGCACCTGGCATCCCCTAATACATAGTCTATGAATGGATCTATACTTTTTCATTATCATTTTTATATATCTTTTTTTTTTTTGTTTCAGGTATTAATGTGAGGATTTGTCAAATCAAACATTAAGGGATCGACTTATATTAATGTTTTAATGGTAAAATGTGTTATGCATCAGGAATTAAGTTATTTTGATTTATTTTTACCATAGGGCATACCAGATGTATTTTATTTTGTTTATTGTTGCAAGGTTTTATCAGAGCATGCTGAAAGTTAGACTTTTGCTTCTGTGGATATTGATGCCTTCAGAAGACAAGATTAAACCTGTTTGAAGAATCTACATTTTCTATCTATGATGTCAATGCTGTATGGTAAATACAAAAGATGCGTCTTGTTTGGATTAGGCAGTCACAATCATAACGAAAAAGGCTTTTTTCATAGCCACAATTCTGTTAAAAACATTATTAAGCATATGGGAAAAAAAGTATTAGTGAAAAATTTTAGTGAAAAAATTTCAATTTACCTTTTGTACTAAACCTTTTTCAGTTACCTGCTGGATTAGCAGATTCGATGACAATGAGAGTCAAGAAATATGATTGATAGGGTGTTAATATATGAACTTTGATTTATATTTATGGTAGGTGAACGAAGTGAATTACTTGATTTATATTTCATGAATCAGGCACCAGACCTAGAAGATTTTAATGACACGCTCGTTCAATACTTTTTGTTCTTTTTTTTTTAGGGGGATAGAAAAGGCAGCAGTGGCCGTAAAAAAGAAATCCACACTGTCAGTTTTGTAGATTTTGTTATGTAAAATATGTTTTGTTAGTTTAAATTTTTTGGAAAAAAGCTCTTGTATTATAATTGTGTATTCACTTATGTTTTTTGAACGTTAAAGTCACAAAAAGCTCAAAAATATTTGTGATTACTAAATTTCGCTCAAATCATAACAAACATCTTTTGAACGTTTAAAAGAAATTCTGAACGTCTTTTGAACGTTCAAAGACGTCGTTTCCGGACCAAATGTCAGCTGGGATATCAGGATCAACTTTATACGCATATGGAACTTAATCACCCAAAGAGGACATCGTTGAGCGTCTTTACTTGCATGCGTTTAGAACGCGTCCAAAACGTTAATTATACGTTTTTTGTACGTTCCCGTGCTGGCTAAGTTGTAATACTAGCCTTTTTGTCGATCCGGTCATATAATAATACATTTCAGATAAGTTAAATTGTTATTGATTTATTTTCTTATAATCCGTGTTAAAGGCTGCTCAGAGCTGGTAAAGTTTAATATTATGAGAATATTTCAAAGGCACGGTTAAAAGTACTCAAACGCTCCGACTAAGTAATTCCAATTCGGCTCCTTTTGGCAGTATTGGTACAATAAATTTAAGAAAATATAGAAAAAATTGAAATACCAGTAAAAAAAGTAAACAAAATCAGCCCCAAAAATCTATGGGCTCAGGTATTTTGCGCTCCCCCTCTAGATCTCCTTATATATTTGAGTGACTAGTTTACTATTGAGTTAAAAAATTCTGCTATAAAATTACCTTCTTTACCTCGCAAATAAATAAAAAAATAATTTTTTTTTTCTGCAAATTTTTTTCCGCTACGGAAATAAATTTATATCAGGAAACAATTTTATGCGCAAGCCGCATAATTTTATTTCCTTAGTAACTGAAATTTGCGCCACGGAAATAAATTTATGGGGGAAATAAATTTGTACGACACCGGCTTAATATTTTAAAATGCTGCTAACTATATACTCTGTCCTGCTGAATAAACTGGAGGGGGTGGGGGTCTTAATAAACGGGAGGGTCGGAAATTTTTCTAAAATCTAATAAACTTTAATAATAACGTTTAATAAAATGGGAGGGTCAAAGTTTTAAAAAGCTTAAAATATTTTTATTGGTTGGTTGTTTATATTTTCATCTACTATTGAGAGAAATTTTTTCTCAAAGTAAAAAGATAAGAAAATATTTTATATTGCTTCAAAATTATTAAACGGGGGGGGGGGGGGGGGGGGGGGAGGGTGCTGAAATATGCGACATACTTTTGATGAGAGAGGGGTGCATGTATATCTGATCGTTTGTGACAGGAGGCAGGGGTTAAAATTGACAAATACTGGGTGACATACTTTATGGACGCACCATTTACAAACCATTTGTTTTAGGAAAACAAAAATATAAAGTGAATAAGAATATAATTTAAAATAAAAATGGTTACATCCTTTTATTTGTTTTAAATACTAAATACGTCACGGTGAAGTTTTTTCCGCTGTGATCTGGCTCTTACCGACATAAAAGTAGTGGGATTTAGAGATATCTTTCACTTTTTTGGCTTGCTGGATAATTTGAGATAGTTTGAGTGCACAATTGCGCGCTGACTTTTCTTCCTCTGACAAATATAGAACTTTGACATTTATGTCTTGAATGGCATTCACAAAATCATTAGCTGATTGGATTTCAATTTTTCCAGACTTTACTCTGTTGGTTACCAAACGCTTTACAGTAGCCCCAACGCCATCGACAACTCCTTTGCCGTGCATTGCTGCAAAAAAATGCCAAAAAATTATTCTGTGAAATTTCTTTTCAAAGTGCATTATTGCGCTCATCACGACTTTATTTTTAAACTGCGATGTAGCATTATCGCTAAAAATGTGAATTTCTTGGGTTTTAAATGAAATAAACTCCAATAACTTATCCAAATTTGCAATTAAGGAGGTCTTTGTGTGATCCAGAGAGTCAGATGCAATGGTGCAAGTTTTAAGATTTTTTTGCCAGCTGCAGTTAAAAGAGAAATTTGATTTTGGCCATAGTGTGCTGCTTGAGGCTCATTCTGACTAAAACACTTAAAATTTTCTGCATAGTCAACCTGAATAGTAGCAACATTCAATGATGGATTCATGGATTTAGTAATGCTTAGTTTAAAACATTTAGATTGGTTACCCTTGATATTGGCATGAGTTGTGAATTTTTCTCTCATACTCATAATGTGAGCAATCAATTCTTTACCACTTCCAAACTTTTTAACTTTTTCGATTACAGCGTAATGCTTTTCATTTGGTTTCTGCCATTGGTACCAACTTGTTTCAAAGTTAAGGGGTTCAATGGTGTCCAGGAATTGCTGGAAAAACTTTAGATCTTTGCATTTGTTGCATTTGTTGTAGAAACAATTATTTAATGAGTCCTTACAAACAAAATTTTGAGACATATCTTACCCAATTTTAATGTTAGACAACAGTAAACGATCACCTTTCACCAAGGAATCCAAAGCAAATCGCATATTTTTGTGGTAGGTACAAACGCATACATTATGAGGCAAATTTGCGATAGATCGAACGTTTACTGGTCGTAGTTCACAAAACCTGCTTAATCCAATCTTGATATCTAAGTGATCATGTTTAAAAAGCTGGTACGCTTCTTTCATGGTTAAAAGAAGGTAACGAGCTTGGATCTTAATCTTCTTTCCATTTTCAATTACTGATACAAAGTCTCGAACATTTGGAGACAGTCGACTAATGTCATCTTCGCAGTAGAACCTTTTTACTTTTATTTCTACTTCAGTTAAAGCTGGATTATTCACGCTATTTAATTCAGCAATGTGGCTAGGACTTCGTAACGTTGTGCGGGATCTTCGGGCAATGATTTTTGGAATTTCTTGAGCAATTTCCCTTTTGTTTGAACACTCATAACGGTAGAAAAATTAACTGTTTTTGCAGAATCTTTCTTTTTGATTCGATACTTTCGAACTCTTTCCTTTATTTTTTCTCTTTCTTTCATTTTTTTTTCCGGATCTTGTTTTATTCGTTGACGATGAGCTTTTTGGTGATCAGCATTCATATAGTTTTTCCGTTCGAAATCACGCTGGCGATAAGCAGCTTGATAAGTTTTAACTCTCTGTTTAGAACTTTTAGCCATTTTAAAATGCAAAGCAAATTTTGCTAAGTTTTGCTTGAATAACTTTTAATTAATCAAAACTTATTGACGTATAAAGAATAAAAAAAAAACCTTCAGGGAATTGCGATATAAAATAGTTTTCGTCTTTATAAACAACTGTAACTTTAAAAATTTTTTATTTATTTCAAACCCCTTGGGAGTTGCGATGAAAAACGTTTCTTTTATGTTAAAAAACTTGACGAAAAAAGCGCTAAAACATTTGTAAATAAATGTAGTTTTAACTTACGTTACACAAATTCAAAATGAAAATGTACCTTAACTAAGCATCGTTATTCAAAAATCTTAATACATAAATATAAGATTTAATATTCTTTCACATATAATATTACAAAATTTAAGTTTTCAAATTAAATTTTAGAAAAAAAACAAAACTTGATCATGTTTTTGTTAACTTAAGTTAGATGATAATTGCAAAAGTTATTTTATTATTTTTTTGAAATATATTTATTTTTTAAAGAAAAAAATCTGACCAACAAGAAATTGAACATTTTAGCTCCATTATAACTTTAAAATATTTCGGAATATAGAAAAAAAATCATGGGTCAAATAACATTTTACAGTGGTACTCTTTTAACATGCATCAATGAGAAAAACCGTAACTTTCGGAACCATAAAAATGGTTTAAATACATTTATTTTAGAACTAAAGGTATATTTTAGATAAACTTTTTGTGTCTACATCAATATTCATTTGTTAAAAACTGACAAAACAGAGTTTATATATATATATATATATATACCAACTTTTTTTTTTAATTTGCATGCTATATATAGAAGATGCAGCTATTTGCAGAACTGAATATGGATACTATATATAGAGAATATTAATACTCAAGTAATCATATCTTTTGAAACTGGAAATATGTTTAAGACCAGGTAAATTGTTTAATGTGTTATGAGAGAATTGGGTACAATTGAAAATATTAAAATGTTCCACTGTCAAACTGCTATTTCTCGTTGACTTTTTGTGTTGACGCTTGAATAGACTTTAATTTATGTTGGTTAAAATGAGTACAAATTTTTGAGATTTTCGTAGAATTAATAAAGTTTAAATTAAGTGCTCTTCTAATTTTGACAATGTGACAATAAACATGACTAGTGTTCGGCACAAATTCAAATAGTTTGATCAAATATGCGTCAAATGTTTGAAATGGCCAAATTCAAATCTTCCTATTTTGAATTTAGATCAAATTCAAATCTTTCCAAGATTTGATGTATATTTGAACGTTATTTAACTTATTTCATTTATTAATTTTAGTTATCTGAATCTATAAATTTTATTCATATTGCAGCATTTGTTACTATTTCTCACACATTACAGCTTCTTTTATTCTTTTTAATCCAACCAAGACTTCAAGCACTGGCAAGCTTGAATGGTATCTGCAGAGAGAAGATTTCTTTTGTCAGTAATAAGATTTTTTCCTAATGAGAAGAGCCTTTCTGATAATACAGATGTAGCAGGAATGGCCAGGTAATCTCTGGCCATTCTGGATAGGTTTGGATATTTGTCAGATCGAGATTTCCACCAAAGTAATATGTTGCTATTATTGCCGCCATCTATCTTACTTGTATCATTACAATAGTTTTCAAACTCATTACATGGGTTTGATGAAACACGCGATTTGAACGGGGTATATTTTGAAACGTTTTGAATGCTTGTAGCAGTTGTACCATTGCTTGGGGCATAATTGATTTGATATTCACAATTGACTGTGTCTATAATCTTTGTATACGACTCGCTGTTTGCGCCCTTATCATTTTTGTAATATTCAATACCAAATCTTGGGTCCAGGACAGTGCAGATAGTAAAGCAGTCACTGGTCAAATTATAATATTTTGACATTTTTGCGAGCGCTGCAACTGTAGAGCGGTGTAGATTATCTTCAGGGTTGGTTTTTGTGGTCATCCATTCAGTAATGTGATCCAAAAGAATATTGAAGAGAGGAACCACCAAAGACAATGTGGAATATGAATCACCACTAATGAGCTGGGTAAATTCCTTGAATGGTTCGAGATACAAAACAATTGTTTCAAACCTGTTCCAAACATCTGCTGAAATTGATAGACAACAGTCTGGATTGTTTGCAGTTGAGTCAAAATCGCAAAAATACGCAATGAAACCAACTTTTAATTCCATTGCTCGTTTAAGCATATCAGCTGTTGAGTTCCATCTTGTAGGGACATCGTTTTTTTTTCAAACGCAAAAATTGAGAACAAAGTGAATATTTGAAAATCAAATCCAAATCCTCCAGATATTTGTCAAATCAAATTCAAATCTATCCCCTCAAAGAACAGTTCAAATTCAAATCTTTAAAGGTTTGACGTATATTTGATTTTGCCGAACACTAAACATGACAATAAATAGTTAATAGGGTTGTTTTAATTTACCATTTAATTATTCAGAAAGGATAAATAGGACCGATAAGTGTAATATATCATTAGAAAGGTGGGCGAATTCTAACCTCACTTTATATGTACAGTTGTAACTCACATTAAAATGCATTTATAGATAATCTTACGAAATTTTTATTTGGTTTATAGATGTAAAAGATCTAAGGATTCTAACGTTCATCTTAATTGATTATCCATCTTGTGAGACGGTTTGTATTTGAAGTCGTAGAGATTGTAAAGTTTTAACATGCATGTTTAAGCTGTCTTTCGCATACGGAAATGTAACATGGTAGAAAAATGAATTAATTTTAAACACAAAACCATGGTGATGTCCTTTTAGCAAAAACTCTCACCCAAGAGATTTTAATAGTAAAAATTAGAAATGCAACGTTTTTGACTAAAGTCAAAAAAGTCAATATTGTATTACAACATACATAGTTTCTGATTTTGTTAAAAATAAATACATCTACAACGCTACGCACATTAGCTAAAGCATTACATGAAAATCATTCGCAAACGTAATAAACGAAAAATAATCACTGAGAAATCAATTATTTGCACATATTTATAAGATTAAAAATATCATTTTTGTAAAAAAAACAAAAACTACTGTCTTTTCCATGACCAGAGTGCCGAAGCAACAGATGCTGCAGCTGACGTCATTAAACCAGAAGCTGATACAGAATCATTCTCATCCTTGTCGCTGTCATCACCACCGCCACCTCGTAGTTATCACCGTTACTAAAAAAATCTTATTCTGGAACTAACTAGCCGAGATCCTGTGAAGATAAACAAAGTTTTATATTGTTTAACAAAAGCTCCGGATGAAGATCAGCTATCGGAATGCGCTAAAAGAAGTAACATAATAGAAGTATATTTGTTGAAGAAATAATGGAAATTAGTGAATAATCTTCTTTATATTTATAGAAAATTATAAATTAAAAAACTTGATTTCTACATCTTAAACTTTTTTCTTTACAAAACATTTTTAGAGTTACCTGAGAAAAGCATAATTGCAAAACGTTTTGAGAGAGAAGTTTTTTGAGCCTGTTGACAGTTTCATATAAATGAAGTCGTGAAACTGGCAATAGACTGAAATTACTTGGAAAAAATAAAAGAATAAAAGAAAAATATATAGAAAAAAAACGAAATAAAATAAAGAAATAAAATTTCATCAAAAAAAATTTTAAACATTACTTAGTATTATATTTTCTCTCATTAACTCATTTGCACATTTTGCAAAGATTCAAATGTGTAACAAATAAATACTCTAATGTGTAATA